>NC_088380.1:13294318-13597348 GCF_037993035.2 Macaca fascicularis | reverse complement strand
TTTGAGACAGAGTCTTACTCTGTCTCCCAGACTGGAGTATAGTGGCATGATCTCAGCTCACTGCAACCTCTGCCTCCAGGGTTCAAGCAATTCTCCTGCCTCAGCCTCCTGAGTAGCTGGGACTACAGGCATATACCACCATGCCCAGCTAATTTTTGTATTTTTATAGAGATGGGATTTCACCATGTTGGCCAGGCTTGTCTTGAACTCCTAACCTCAAGTGATCTTCCCGCCTCAGCCTCCCAAAGTGCTGGGATTACAGGTATGAGCCACTGCTCCCGGGCTACCACATGCTTACAAACAGCCAGATCTTATGAGAAGTAATTCACTGTCAGGAGGACAGCACCAAGGGGATGGTGCTAAACCATTTATGAGAAATCGAACCACATGGTCCAATTACCTTCCACCTTCAATACTGGGGATTACAGTTCAACATGAGATTTGTGTGAGGACACATATCCAAACTAGATCACTTTTTAAAATGTTCGTCTCTCTAGAGTCTATCATGATGCTCACTCATGGTCTCTGAAGGCAGTGTAATGAGAAATCATTTGTTAAATAATTCATTCCTTGAATGAGAAGTTCATCATAGTTATCCGTTTGCCATTATTACCATTTTGGTTGATAACTAAACTTCTGCTTTCCTTTCCTTGTATAAAATGAAGAAAATGGCAGCTGTACCTGGCTGCATACTTTTTGTTTAAAGGATTCTCAGATGGGATTTTTTTCCAAACAAAAACAAATGGCATTAATATGTTGTTAAGAGTTTTAAGATTGTATTTGTATTGAAATTTAAATAATGTCTACATGTTTATAGCTCATTACCCTTGGGTATCCTCATATCTAATGTGCTTTAGGAGAGGTTTTTCCTGAAACAGAGCATTGGTATCTGCCCATCTGCATTCAGTTTATGTTCATTTGTTAATGGATTCTTTGTTTTTGCACTTTATAGCAAAAGTTAGCTTTCTGCATTTTGTGCTGTAATAATACTTGACTTTTGTAAAAGTTTTTTAATTAAGATCGATTTTCTTACAGCCACCAATAATTAAAAGGAAACAAACCAATAAAACAGGTCCAAAGAATTCTAGCATCTCAATTCTCTGTTTAATCCCAACCATGGTATGGTTCTAGCTGCTTTGTCTTGAGATTTTTCTGTTTCCACTTTCCCCAGCTTGGCCTCATTTTCGCAGTTAAATTCACTACCTCAGCGCTGCTGCCACATCCACTTCCAGAGACAATTCCCTGAAACGCCAAGGAGTCTGCCTGCTTTGCTAAAAGACAATGCCTTGTTTAGAAATCTGGTCAGGTGCTTCAGCTGCTCCTAATTGATTGAACAACGGCCGTTTGTAGATAGGGTTCTTATAAAGCTTAGTGAGCTTAAGCTGGGCACACGTTGTTACAAATCAGGCCAATCACATATTTTGGAATTTGTACTTAGGCTCATTTTCTTTGATTTGTCCTAATAAGTAGTAGCCTGAATTGTGTTAGTGTTATCCACTGAGCAAAACTGATCCTGTTGCAGACAGGGCTAAGATTTCACATTACTAGATTAAAAAATTGAAGAACAGGCAATAGAGAAAGTCGAGCATACCGCAATTGCAATCACTCGTAAGATGCTTTAAAAATCTAAAGGTAAAACATTCACAAGTACATTAAAATGGGAGAAAACTTTTCTGCTACCAAATTTCTGGCAGTGATACTGTGAAATAATTAGTGGAAACATTGTTTAACATAAAAGATAAATTTAAAGAGGTCCAGAAAATTACTTATTTTTCTAATTACAAAACTGTTCCTAACTAAACCGAAGCAGTTTTGGATCTACAGAAAATTGAGCAGGGAGCACAGAGAGAGCGTGCCCATATATCATCCCCTGCATACAGTTTGCCTGTTAATAACATCTTGCATTACTATAGTATATTTGCTGCAATTAATGAAACAATAGGGTCACATTATTATTAACTAAAGTCAATACATTACAGTAAGGTTCACATTTGTGCTGTATCACTATAGATTTTGACAAATGCATGGCATGATGTATCTACCATTACAGTACCGTACAGAATAGTTTCACTACCCTATAAAGCCCTCTTATACTCCAGAATTCAAAGAGAGTTCCTGTTGCTCCACATTCATGTCAGCATTTGATATTTATAGTATTTTTAAAATATATATTACCAATCAAATAAGAGTGTGGCAGTATCAATTTTTTTGTTTTAATTTACAATTCCCTAATGATATATGATGTTAAATACCTTTTCATGTTTATGTTTACAATCTATGTGTTTTGGTGGGTGTCTATTCAGATTTTTTTTTCCATTTTTAAATTGGGATTTTCTTAATTATAGATTTAAGCATTGATTAACAGTTGTTGTTCATTGGTTTAATCGTTGTGTAAGAGTATTTTGTATATTTTGGATATATGTCCCTCATCAGATATATGTTTTGCAAATACTTTATTTTAATTCATAAAATATTTTTTGTTTTCCTAGTAGTGTTTTTGCAGAGAAATTTTTAATATTTATAAAGTACATCATTTTTTTCTACAGCTTGTGCTTTTGACATTGCATCTAAAACCGAATGCCAAATCCAAGGTTATGTAGGTTTTCTTTCATGTTATCTCCTAGATGTTTTGCATTTTGCATTTTTCATTGAGGCTTATGGTTCCTTTTGAGTTTTTGGTGTTGGTTTTTTTGCATATGAATGTCCAGTTGTTTCAGCACTACTTGTTGGAAAGGGAATGTTGTCACCAGTGAATTATTTTGCTCTTTTATTAAAGCTCAGGTACTGTATTTTAGTGGAATTTGGTGAACTCTATTCTGTTCAATTGATTTGCCTATTCTCTCACTGTCTTAATTAATGTAGCATTACTGGTATAAAGGAAAGAAATGGGCATTTGTATGTTGGCTTTTTATCCTGTGACCTTCCTGTAATTGCTTTTAGCTCCATTGTTTTGTCGTTGATTTCTTGGAGTTTTTTTGAATTATTATTATTACTGATTCAATATCACTACTCGTTATTGATCTGTTAATGATTTTTAATTGTTTCTGGTTCAACCTTGGGGGTTCTGTGTTTCCAGGAATTTATCTATTTCCTCTGTGTTTTCTACTTTGTGAGCATATTGTTGTTCATTATAGTCTCTGATGATCTTTTGTATTTCTGTGGTATCAGTTGTAATGTTTTTATTTTCATTTCTGATTTTGATTATTTGGATCATCTTTCTTCTCAAATTAGTCTAGCTAATTGTTTATCAATCTTGTTTATCCTTTTGAGGACTAGTCTTTCATTTTGCTAATGCTGTGTATTGTTTTTTGGTGTTTATTTCATTTATTTCTGTTCTTGTTGTTGTGGTTTCTTTTGCCAACTTAGAGTTTCATTTGTTCTTCTTTTTTGGGTTCCTTGAGGAACCTGAAAATTTCTGATCTATTTTTTGATGTACACATTTAAGGCTATAAAACTTCCTTTTTAGCACTGTTTTTGTCATATCCCAGAGGTTTTTGTTATGTCATGTTTCCATATTCATTTGTTTCAAAGTTGTTTAAAATTTCTGTCTTAATTTCTTAATTACACAAAGGTTTTTCAGGAGCATTTTGTTTAATGTCCTTGTATGTACATAGTTTCCAAAGTTCCTCTTGGTATTGATTAGCTATTCTTATAAACTGTTTGTTTGTTTGTTTGTTTGTTTGTTTGTTTTGAGAAAGAGACTCACTCTGTCACCCAGGCTGGAGTGCTGAGTGCAGTGGTACAATCTCGGCTCACTGCATCCTCCATCTCCAGGTTCAAGAAATTCTCCTGCCTCAGCCTCTGGAGTAGCTGGGGCCACAGGTGTGTGCCACAATGCCTAGATAATTTTTCTATTTTTAGTAGCGAGGGGGTTTCACTTGGTTGCTCAGGCTGGTCTTGAACTCATGGGCTCAAGCAATCCGCCTACCTCAGCCCCCCAAGGTTCTGAGATTACAGGCATATGAGCCACCACGCCTGGCCTCCATATAAACTTTTGAATCAGTGTTTTTCATATTTACAAGATAACTTGCTAGGATTTTAGAGATTGCATTAAATAGACAGATCCGTTATAGAAGAACTGACATCTGAACAATATTGTCTTCCGATGCATAAACATAGAGTATCTCTCAATTTATTTAGATATTCTATATGATAACTTTCATCAGAATTTTGTAATTTTCTGTGTATAAGTCCTGTACAGGTTGGGTTAGATTTCTTCCTACGTATTTCATTTTGTTGCTAGTGTAAAATTGTTTCGTGTTTTAATTTCAGATGTCACATTTTTATTTCTGATATAAAGGAAACAAATGAACATTTTTACATTGGCCTTTTATCCTGTGATCTTGCTGTAACTGCTTTTAGTTTCAAAGTTTTGTTGATTTCTTGGCATTTTCTACATATACCAACCGGTATGCCATCTTGGAGGAAAAAGCATTTTTATTTTGTTCGTCTGAATCTGTATTTGTAGCATTTATTTTTTCTTACTGGATTTTCTAGGTGTTCTAAGATAATGTTGAATAGGAATGATAACATCCTTGCCTTATTCCTGATGTTAGTGAGAATTCATCTGGGTTTTCAACATTAATATGATATAATCTGTAGGGTTTTTTTTGGTAGGTATAATTATGATGAAGTTCCCTTTCATTGTTAGTTTGGTGAGTGTTTTATCATAAATATGTACTGAATTGTATCAATTATGTTTCTGCGTCTGTTTATCTGATTATCTGACTTTTCTTCTTTAGACTATTGCTGCGTTGAATTAATATAGTTGGTTTGAAATCATAAATTGCATACCAGGAAGAAATCCCACTTGGTCTTTATATACCTTGTTGGATTTCATTTGCTAATATTCTACTAAAGACTTTCACATGTATGTTCATGAGGGATGTTGGTTTATTAATTTTCTTTCTTTTTGTATCTTAATCCTCATTTTGTTTTAAGATAATGCTTCTCTCATAGAGCGTGTTATGAAGTATTCCCTTTGCTTCTATTTTCTTAGTGTGATTGTAGTGAATTTATGGCTTTTACTCTTAAACATTTTCTAGAATTAAGCAGAAGCCATCTGGGCCTGGTGCTTCTGGTTTGGGAAAGTTATTGATCATTGATTCATGTCATTGATAATTTTAGGTCAGTAGAGATTATGGATTTTTCTTTACAGGACTTTTTGTAGTTTGTGATTTTAAGAAATTGGTCCTTGGGCTGGATGCAGTGGGTCACGCCTGTAATCCCAGCACTTTGGGAGGCCGAGGCAGGTGAATCATGTGATCGAGACCATCCTGGCCAACATGGTGAAACCCCATCTCAAAAACAATACAAAAATTAGCTGGGCATGGCGGCAAGCACCTGTAGTCCCAGCTACTTGGGAGGCTGAGACAGGAGAATTGCTTGAACCTGGCAGGGAGAGGTTGCAGTGAGCCGAGATCTTGCCACTGCACTCCAGCCTGGCAACAGCGTGAGACTCCTTCTTAAAAAAAATAAATAAATAAAATGAAGAAAGAAAGAAAAAAAAAGAAAAAAAGAAATTGGTCCTTTTTATCTAAGTTATCAAATTATGAAATTTGCAATAATATTCCTTTATGATCCCTTTCATTTCCTTGGGATCCATAATGATGACCCCTTTGATTTCTAGAATTAGTCAGTAATGTTTTCACCCCTGTCTCTCTTTTTCTGTGTTTTTTTGTTATCCTGGCTTAGATTTACAAATTTTATTGATATGTTCAAAGAACCAGCTTTAGGTTTTGTTGATTTTTCTCAATTGCTTATCTGCTTTTAATTATATTGATTCATGCTGTTATTTTTAACATTTAATTGTTTTTCCTACTTGCTTTACTTTTATATTTCTCTTCATTCTGTAGTTTCATGAGATGAGAGTTTGTTTTCTTGATTTTAGAGTTTTTTTTTTCTTTTAGTGGCTCGGATCATGGAGATGTGACCTTTTCCTCTCCTATGGAACTGGAAGTCTAGAGGGAGCTGAGATTGCTTTCATAGCCCCTTCGTTGGTCACATAAGGCTTCCCTAAAGTAGTTTCCCTCAGAGGGTTGGCTATTGCTATGAAGAACACTCTGGGCATGTTTCAAAATGCTTTCTATTCCCTGTATTGTCTGAAACCAGCGGGAATTTTTCTTCCATCTTGACTGTGACAACTCAGTGGGGCTCTTTTAGGCATGGAGGGTCCCCTAAAATGGGGACCCCAGGCATTCTAAACTCTTAAAGTAACTCACTCTAAGACCCCAGCAATTAGTCAAACTTGCCTTCTGTTTATACAGGCCACATCAGGCAACCATCCCACAGTGATACTACCCCAGTGTTGCTCTATATATCATGGTACATTTGTTCTCCCATTAGCCAGCCCCATCCATCCTGGACGCTACGGGCCAGCCAGGCGGCAGGCATGCTGTGGGTTTTGCAACCCCCCTATCCAAAGCTCACATGTTGCATCCCAAGCATTGTCCATGGGACCCCAAGTCTCTAGCCACATCCAGTTCTTCACAGAAGCCCAGGGCAAGCCATCTGCAGCTGCTAATGGAAGGAGGGTGCAGATCCAGCAGTTGGAGACATTGGTCAGCTCAGCATAGGTGTGGGCCTAGTCCATGGTGCTGTAGGGGCATGCCAAACTATGGCTGAAATGCCAAAGCAGGCATGAGTACTAACGGGTAAATCACATTCCTCAGGCAAAATACAGGCCAACTTTTAATCTCTGGATAACAACGCGGCCACTAAGGGCTTCTGCCCTGGGCGATGGTACCACACCTTATCAGCTCCCCATGGTTCTTTTGGGTCCTGTATCTGTGCCAAAGTCACAGGGGAGCTCATGATAGGCCACACAGACAGTACATGTGTTCCCCAGAGGAGGGTCCCTTCCCTGGCCGTTCTCCTACGAATGGTCAATCATGGAGGTCACACATTAAATACCCAAGGAGTAACATGTCAGTAATACTGCAGGCCCCCTGCCCAGGGGAGCTATGATAGCCAACCATCTGCAAGGGGACTTGGAGGGTCCATGGCCACCACCAGGCTTTCTGTTCTCTTGCCTTCAGGGGCACTGGGGCAGGCAACAACAGATTGCCATTCATCCCATACCTGGTCGGAGACGGACATTCTTCCTTCCGTAGGTCTTGCCATGTGGCTTGGCCTTATATGGGGTGGTGAATAATTAGTCAATTCTGTAACTTTTTGGTAATTAACCAAAGCCTCAATAAACTGCCCAGCTGGTGGTGAAAATTACTGTAGGTGTCACCTTCCTGGTGATCACCATTTACATTGCTGAGTTCAGCCACTTTATCCACACCTGGCATCAAACCATATAGTGTCAATACTAGGCTGGACTGTGATAGCAGTCCAGGCAGCAGTAGCGCCCCAGCTGGCCCCAACCATTTACCATTCCCCATCAAGAATGGGAGGGGGGCACTCTTTCTTAAATGGTGGTGGCTTAGGGTCTAGGGGTGCCTCAGGCCCCATGGCCTTATCTTGCATTAGGAATACAAGCCCCAAGCCCTCTTGTACCTCTGTTGCTAAGGGACTTGTACTCAGTATACTTTGCTGTTCCAAGTAGGCACCCCACTTTGCTAAAGAGGATATCTGTGCCATTGCAGTGCAGGGAGTTGTTCCCCATGAGTGTACCCATCCCGCTAATGGTTAAGTTGTACGTATGATGATGATAGCCTGTCCCATTATTCTCTCACAGACCTGAAGGGCAGCATATACAGCAGCTAATTGCTTTTTAATAATGAATGCCAGAGCTCAGCTCCCTTCCAAAGTTGGAAACAAAAGGCTACTGGCATTCTAAAGCACTCTGTGCAGCACTATAGGTCCTAGTCAAAACTATCGGTGGTCACATGAACATCAAGTTTAAATGGGTGCCTCTGATTAATCACCTATAGGGCTTGTGCCTGCTGAATAGCCTGCTTGATTGCCAGGAAGGTGGTCTTAGCTGCATCCCAGGCAAAAGGAGTGTTGCTGTTTTTAAATCTGCAAGAGAATTAGAGGTTAATATAATCTCAACAAGACTATGACATATGATGGGGCTAGGCACATAGCCCTGTGGCAACACTATGAAAATTCATTGTTGCCCTCCCATTAAGGCAAACTGTTCCTGGCTCTCTGGAGTGATGTCGACTGAGAAGAATGCATTAGCCAAGTCCGCTATATAGTGGTACTGTCCCCGTTCCTTTGTCAAGGAGTCCATCAAGTCCATGACAGACAACACAGCTGCCAAGCTATGCAAAACATTCACCCCCAGAATGTATTCAGGTATGGGAGAGACATACACAGTGCATAAGTAGAGAGCTAACCAGCCGATGCCAAAGTGCAAAGATACAGGTTTTACTTTCACTGACCAGTCTTCAGAACTGCCTATGCAGCCTTGCCTAGAAACTTATCTGGGTTCAGGGATCAGTGGATTGCCAAGTCACATGTGGCTTTTGGTTTTCTGGTGTCCCGCTGTGCCAGGCACTTCAGCCAATTCCCCAATTAAACAGTAAAAGCTTTATACACCTACCTGACTGCAACAAGTGTCTTTGAACTGAAGTGCCTGGGAGGGACTGGGTCACTCAGCATTATCCTTCTCCTGAATCACTTGCACCAAGTCTGTAGACAACTGTCATCTCCTGACAGTTTCTGGTACTTCACAGGCATCAGTCTACACTGTAATTAAAGCCAGTTTTCCATCTTGGAGGTTGAGCAGAAAATGCATCTGCAACTTTGTCCCAGAGACAAAGCATTCAGGCCGGGAAGGGCTCCCCTAGGCACTGCATACCCTGCTTGCCTAACTCCCATGACTCAGTGGGGGTGTAGGCACTATATGAAATGTGCTCTACTATGGGAGGGGGGCCCTGGGCCCACCCTTGGGGCTCAATGGCTTTTTGTGCTCTACTGTCTTAAGGATCATGGGATGAGCCCACAGTGGAGGAACCTCATCTTCCTCATCATCAGACTGAACAGGAGTTTCTGGCTGGGAGGACACACTGATGGCAGTTTCTAACTCCTGTTCCAGGCTGTTTATCTGGGCCTCTAAGTGTCCTGTTTGTGGCTGAAGTTCCCTTACCCCCAGGTTTTTCTCTAAGCTGTGCATTTGGGCCCCCAGGAGCACAGCTTGTGCCTGGAGGTCCCTTACCTATGCAGTGTCCTTAAGGGACTGAACATGTACTTCCTGAACTGCAGTTAGAAACACCCATCCAACTCTGGAGGCAAAGGCGCATTCCTTCTTGGTGCTGTGTGTTCCAGGTGCTTCAGTGCTTTCTCCACCCTTGAGGGAGACCAGACCATTGCCTCCCATGCTTCCACTGGAGTCCATCTTAACAGCGCAGCTGCCACTGGGTACCACAGTCCATGCTGCAGCCACATGGCCAACCCAGGAGCCTCAGGGGCTGAATACCCACTCACCTCATCCTGCCAACTATGCCAAATGTCAGGTTCGAGCCCCAGATGAGGTCTGAGAGGAATGGGTGAATAGGGGGCAGGGAGCTGGAAGTGTTCTTCCAGAACACTTGAAAGACAGGAGGTAGCTCCAACATGACCTTATTCAGCAGCTCTCTCACGATGTCAGTGCTGCATTTATACACCTCACAAACAATAGTGGATCAGAGGCAGGTGATGAGTCTCCCCATGTTATGGCTCCATAACTGTGATTGTATAACACATGGAATTGTGCACCTGCATTCCAATCCTGCTGAGTCATGCAGGGCGTTTACTTCAGCCTAGGCCTGCCTGGCGGCAGCATAGCCATGTTCCTTACAAATAGGCTCCCACACATCCCAAAACATGCTTTTATAAAGTCTCCTTCACATTCAAAACAACTTAAATAAATAATCATGGTTTGTTCTCTAATTTTGAAATTATATCCTGATTTCAACATAAAAAGATTATGATTCTATAATTTTCTATTGCTTCTGTTACAATTTACCACATTTTAGTGGATTAAAACAACACAAATTTTATTTCCAAGATCAAAAGTCTAACATCATTCTCACTAGGCTAAAGTCAAGGGATTGGCAGTATTTCTTCTTCTAGAGGCTCTGACAGGAGTCTCAGAGCTTTTCCAAGTTTTAGAGGTCACCATATTCACTGATTTATGGCCCCTTCCTCCATCTTCAAGGCCAACAGTACAGCATATTCTCACCACTTTGACTTTTGTCTCCATCCCTCCACCATTTCTTAACTGTGACCTTCCTGCATTTTCTTTTGAGTAATTTGTAATTACATTGGGCTCATTTGGGTAATGTTTGAATCTCAAAATTTCTAATCACATCTGCACAACTTCCTTTGTCATGTAAGATATCATATTCAGAGGTTCCTGCAATTAGTTTCTGGAAATTAATGGCATCTGCATTCATGGGACCGTTACTTAACCTGCCACAATAACCAAGTACTAACCCTTTTTCAAATAAGATTCTTGTTTTTTGTACCTATTGATACCTTTTATATCTGGAGAAACTTTATATCAACTTAGTTGATATAACTTTGTCAAGATTCTGAAAATTAATTTTCTTTTCACAACCTTGTTTTCTCTATTATTTTAAAACATACCCTGTGCTTACATATATACATCTTGTTTTAGAGTTATGAAGCATAAAATGGTTAGTAAAAAAATTCAAATTATATTTGGGCATGCTATTTTGTATATGTTGCTTTTAAAATTTCAGTACTTCAGTTACATAACCATTAGCTTTGTTGAGCAAATGAAAGCAAATTTAGGTCATGACTGTTAGATCAATGAAGATGTGCTATCAAAACCATTGGCATGAGGAATCGCTAGAAATCTTTTGTTGTCATCATAACTGTACTGTGAGCCCAATATAAGCAGTTACAACAATAAAACGAAACGTGGGGAATGAAACCTCTCACAGTTTCCTTATTTCTGTTAAAATTATTTTATCTTGCTCTCTTGAAATATCTCTTTTATGTAAACTGTGCCCAATTTTATATTGTAAGAGACTGTTCTTTTTATGATTTGTAAATTGTTCTTTAGATATCAACACATTGCTTGACATATTGCATTTTTTCTTTCATTTTTTCATTTGCCTCTTAATTTTGTTTACTTTTATCATGTAAATGTCATTAATTTGTATTTGGTCAAACTCATCAACATTTCTCTTTTGAATTTTGCACATGAGCGTTGCATACATTATTTTCAGTTAGTACATTATGATATTCACTTGTGTTTTCATTTTTTCTGAGATTTTATTTCTTCAATTAATTATATAAGATTTTAAAATAATGCTGTCTTTTCTGGTATTTGATATAAATAAAAAGTGGTTTTCACATAATTTAATAATTATCTTAGCATCATTTAAACATAATATGTCATTTTTCTAGTACCATATTAGACTCAGCTTTATATTTAACAATGCATTTTTTGTAAATGTACTCAGAATCAGTCTAAGGTTACCTGTCTGGGGCTAAATTCATCATGTATTTATCCTATCTAAATGTTTCTATTTTTCATATGTTTGTTTTTTAAAGTTCAAGATTTTAATCAAAATCTTTGTAAGAATTAATCATTTGCATTAATAATACCTGGGTAATACCTTTGTAAGTCTTTGAAATATAGACACACTCTTTTTCTTCATTGAAGAAAACATTTGTTCTTTTGTATTTGGATTATTGCTTTTGTTTCTTTTATTCTGTAGGTTAAAATTAATTACATTTACTTTCTTAAATATGTTTTTAAATTCTCCAGCATTTTCCTTATATAAAGTACTGATTCGGAGTTTCCCTTATTTTAAATACTAGTAGTCTTTTGTTTGGATTGTTAAGTAGATACTCAAGTATCTTTATATATATTTTTTCTTTTGGAAAGAAAGTCTTTGTTTTCACAGGTTAAAAAGAATTAGTCATGTAGATGGAGAAAAAATATGGTGTCTAGACAGAGAGAATAGCAAGTTAAAATGCCTATAAAAGATTGCCTTTTAGAAATATAGGGAATTCTACTTCTAAAAATGAAGGTGTGGAAAAGAGACATTAGCTGGCACACAAGAGATTGGGACCATATCACAAGGAATGATGTATACTAAGCATAATAATTTACTTATTTAAAATGCATTTATTTATTTTACATTAGGCGTATTAGTCAAATTTTGGGAAATTTAATGGAGTGTGTATATTGGGAAGTGGTGGTTAAATTGGAAATAGAAAAAAATTACCAAAGATGCCATTATATCTAGTGAAGTATTTATTTTATTCACCTAGGTGGGTAAAAGATTGGTTTTAATAAAGGCAAAGTCAGATGTTGAGAAACAAGAATAGATTTTAAACATAAGAGATAGAAATGAAAATACTTCATTAGTGATTTGGTCTATCAAATAGATATAGGGAGCATTTTAGAATATATTCAACAATTTAATTCTTTAACACTAAGTGAATGCTTGAACCATTGGTCCAAATTAGAAGCACAGATGGAAGAATAGATTTGAGAAAAGTCTTCTAAATTTAGTTTAGTTTTGTTATTTTTTTACTGGACTTTTAAATAGGCATATGGTTAAAGCTGTAAGAAATAAGATTCTGGAAATTATAGAAGACATCAGGATGAAATGTACCAATTAGATATTTAGACAAGCTATTTATCAATTAGATATTTAGACAAGCTTATAGATGAATAAATACTGAATATATCAAGAGAGTGTACACCATGGAAAGGATAAGACAGAAAGAAAATATCCCAAGGGAAGGGTTGAGAAAAGGGATAGAAACGTAATCAGGAGAGACACTATCAGAAAGAAAGGAGAAGAAATATATATAAGTGATTATCAGGAAAGAAATTAGAAGACATGAAGCTGTCAGGTGGATTAAATACCACAAAGTGGTCATGTAACAACCAAAAATTTTCCAGTGGATCTGAGATTTAAGAAATGCTTGATGACTCCAGTTAGTGAATTCAATGAGCTAGTGGATTTGAAGGCAGATGGCAGTGGAATAATGATCTGTGAATGATACGTAGTAAAATCAAAAGCTCTGAATTAGTCTGTTCTCACACTGTTATAAAGGAATGCCTGAGAATAGATAATTTATAAGAAAAAGAGGTTTAATTGGCTCATGGTTCCACAGGCTGTACAGGAAGGATGCCTGGGAAGGGCTCAGGAAATTTATAATCATAGCGTAAGATAAAGGGAAAGCAGGCCCATCTTCACATGGCCAGAGCAGGAGGAAGAGAGAGAGAGAGAGGCAAGGAGCTACACAGTTTTAAACAACCAGATCTGATGGGCACTTACTCACTATTATGAGAGCAGCACCGAGGGGGAATCGCCCCCATGATCCAATCACCTCCCACCAGGACCCACCTTTGATATTGGTGATTACAATTTGTCATGAGATTTGGGTGGAGACAGAGATCTAAACCATATCAACCTCTGTTTTCACATTGGGAGCTTTTTCATGAAGGGAAAGGGAGTGCTTTAGCTCTGTGGAACATGGAGAAGAATCTCGGTCAATATTGCAGTGATTTGATCATGTTCATATTAGATCCTGTTGATGGGTGGACTGATAAACTAGGTGATGGAAGAAAGTATCTGGACAAATGGTAAAGAGAGGAAAGCAGAGCACAAGTAGAAGACCTGGCCTTGGGAAAAAGTGACCACTTTCCCTTGACAGCCTAAGGGGTCTTGTGAGACTGGCTAACTAATATAGACTCCTTTATCTATCTCTCTCTATATATATATAGATAAAGAAGGAGATAAAGAAGGTGATGTTATCCATATTGGATGGTAGTCTTTGCTATCACTGCCAAATAGTGAGGGATATTTGGCAGAGTGTAATAAGAAAAGTGGGCTTGATGAAATACTAAGTTTTCAGATAAACAAAAGGAGAGGGAGCTGTGAATAATATGTAGATGATTTTCAGCACAACACATTTTCTGACCACAGTAAACAAGCTAAGAAGTTGGTGCTCCTCTGATCCTATAGCATTTAAATATTAGTTCAGTGTAAATGTATTGGTGACCAGGAAGGTGAAAATGAGTAGTTCTTCTAGATTTCATCAATTAAAAAACAAGCTAAATGGCGCCTTGGGTGCTGTCTGTAGATTTTTCTCTAATTGACTCACAATTTAATCTGACTCTCCATGTGATGCTTAAAACTATAAATTTAAAATTTGTTTAATTTTCATGAGTTCTTTTGATTTAATAAGGAAGGAATATTTTGTAAATTCTAATAGCAAATTAATAACTCCTATAGTTTCATATTATATCCTTTGTGAGTTAAGTAGTTTAAACCATCCAATAATTTCCTAATTTCCACAGAGAAAAACTCAGAGCCTTTAATGACCTAGAAGCCTCTATATTATCTCATCCCCATCTGGTCCTTACATCCTCAAATTCAAATCCTATTACTGTCTTCCAGTGGTGAGCTGGGCCACTGGAACACGCTCTCATTCCAACTGTGTACATCTCATTCCAACTCTGCGTTCTGCAGTGTTATGTCATTACCTTGAAAATTAGTCATGGTGTGAATATTTACAAAATTGAAATTAACAAACACTAAAAGTCATGACTTTTTAATGTTTTAGAGTCTGGTTACCATCACACTACTGTCTTCTAAAATTAAGGTTTTGCATTTCCTTTCCCTTTTCTAGGAATGCTCATTCCCAGAAATCCACAAGGTTCATCTTCATACGTTTAGGACTTACCCATAGGTCAGGAACTCAGGAAAGTCTTCAACATTTATAACTGTAGGGTTCTTAGGTTCCTCTGCACACAACCCCATCAAACACACACACACACACACACTCCATATCGCATTTTTTGACAATCTGTATTCCATTTTTGTGCTTTATCTTTCATCCTCTCCATGTGTGAATCACCCTACGATTTACTATACTTTTTTCTTATTTGCTTTATTTTCTTATTTGCTTGCGCCAACCCACATGAAATGTATATGCATTGATTTGTTGAGCACTGAATTCACATCTTATAGAAGAGTACCTCTCAATAAATGTTTGTTGAGTAAATTAAGTAACAATACAATTGACACACTGAAGTAAGTTTAACAAACTTTTGGTGACTTTTATTGTGTGTTTTAAACATATTTCTTAAGAATACTAACATTCTATTGTACATTTTATCTAGTTTTTGTTGTTGCTGTTCTTACTATGCAGTAAAATGAATAAGGTAGTTCATGTACCGTGAAAGAAGTTAGAAAAAAAGAAATGCTGTTTTTTATGTAAAATATAATAACTCAAAACAATCTATTTAAGATAGATATTTAAAAATTCAATATTACATTAAAAATAACTATTCTTATTGAGGTGGTATGAAGTTTTATCAGTAGCACATGGAACAAGGCTAGTATGTTGTGACTGTGTTTGTCAGTGCACGTCTGTGAAATCTCTCTGAGGTCAGCAGTGATGAGTTTTCAATACTATTATGCAAGTGCCAAACAAATTTGCAGTAGGATGGCTATTGTCATGGGTCCATATAAAGTAATATCCTTGGGGAACTATTTTAATTGTGAACATACAAAGAGATATTTAAATTCTGCTTTTTATACTAGCATCCATTTTCCTGAACTGTATTATTATTTCTTCCCATGACCATGAATTATGAACACAAATTCACCTGATGACAATTTTTGCTTGCATCAGTAATAATGCATTGAATCAGTGCAACTTCATATTTGAATAAATTTTTGATGCTAAAGTAAGAGGAAAAAGTCTGTGCATAATTGAATTATCTTCCTAAATCTGATACTGTTAACATAAGTAAAGGCATAGAATAAGGATTAAAATATAAAAGGAGTAAATATGCCCAGCCAACTTGAGCAAGGAAAAGGAAAAAGCAGTATGAAAATAAAGAAGCCATTCTGATTCCAAAGTAAAATCTCTGTCCAAAGAATCAATTGGATTCTTTAACCTATATTTATATTTATGACATTCACAGATAAAAATGAGTTAAACTACATTAGCATATAAAGTGTACCATGAGATGTTTTATTAATAAAATACCTAAATTACTATTTTCTTATTGTTTTCAAATCTCTCAGCATTATCTAGTCTATATTGCACTAAACTGCCACAGCTGTCTTATCCTTATCCAGTCTATAATGCATTGCACTAAACTGCCACAGCTATCTTAAATATACACATACACACTCAACTCACATAGCTGGTTTTCTAGATTTTTACCTCCATTATGTTCTTAGTGTCGCCTAGCAGTAGTAGTCAAGGCATTTAAAGATTTGTTCCAATCTATTAATACTTTTGCAATTTAATTTATTTTGTCTACTGACTATTCTACTCTTTCTTTTGGCCATGCGTACACCATATTGTCTCCCCACAATTTTTAGTATGTTGTATGCTTTTACACAACTAACTGTTGCACACCCTACTTCTTCCTAGAATCTCAATTCCTCTTCTTCCTACTTTTATCTAAGATCTTCTAGCATAATCAGATCATATTTTTTCTGTAAAGTTTTTGCTTACTGCAACCCTCCCAAGAGTTAAATCACCACCTTGCTACTTCCATAAAACTTTCTTATGCCTCGAAAAGAGGTTTAATTGGCTCACGGTTCCACTGACACCCATACCCAAGTGTTTCTATAATACATTTTATTGAAGAGTGTTTATTTGTGTCTCAACCTCTGGACTTCATTATTTGCAATTGACCATCATGAGTTAGTGATTCTTATATTGCGACAAGTGAAAGGTGTCTGGCACCTAGAATTTCACAAATTTGCTGATTACAGAATAAAAAGCGAGTAAGCAAATTGTGCGAAGCAGAAGTTTAAGACTTTCCCCTCCTCAAATCCCTATCCCATGGTCATTCGATCAAACAGTAATCTAGGTATTGCTAAGAAGGAGCTTTGCAGATGGATTTGAGGTTGTAATTTACAGTCAGCTGCCCCCAAAATAGAGAGACTATTCTAAATGATCTAAGTGAACTCAGGGTAATCATCTGAGTCCTTAAATGTAACAGAAGAATGCAAAAGGTCCCATAAGAGATATGTGGCAGATGTGTAAAGGAGGAGAGAGAAAGAGGGAGAGAAGATCAGAGAGATTCAAAGCATGAAAAAGACAAGCAGTTGATAGGTTTTTTTTTTGTTTTTTTTTTTTTTTTTTTGTATTTCCCAAATATTCTCTGGGATATATATTTTTTTTAATTTTGTTTATCTTGTTATTTTTTAAAATTATACTTTAAGTTCTGGGATACATGTGCAGAACGTGGTTTGTTACATAGGTATACACGTGCCATGGTGGTTTGCTGCATCCGTCAACCCATCATCTACATTAGTTATTTCTCCTAATGCTATCCCTCCCCCAGCTCCCTACCCCGACAACAGGCCCCAGTGTGTGATGTTCCCCTTCCTGTGTCCTTGTGTTCTCACTGTTCAACTTCCACATATGAGTGAGAACGTGCAGTGTTTGGTTTTCTGTTCCCGTGTTAGTTTGCTGAGAATGATGGTTTCCAGCCTCATTCATGGGCCTGCAAAGATAGCTTTAAAAGAAGAAGGAAGGGGACTAAGACAAGTTATGTGGGTGGCCTCTGGAGGTTGAGAATCACCCCAAACTAACAAGCCTCAAGGAAATGGAAACCTAAGTGCTACCATCACATAGAACTGAATTCTGCCAGCAACTCACTCGAAGAGCCTGAAAGCAGATTCATCATCAGAGCATGGAAAGAAACATGATCTTACTGATGCCTTAATTTGAGCCTAGTGAGACCTTTGCCAGAATTCCAACTTACAGAACTGTGAAATAATAAATAAAATTGTGGTAACTTGTTGTAGCAATGTTAGAGAACATACACAACAAAATGATAATTTATATTCTCTCTCTAGGGAAAAAAAGCATTTGTTCAGTGTTTGATTAATACTCCCTAAGCTTTGGGCTGAACGTAACAATAGTGAATATGAAAACGTCACTGTCCTCATTGACTGTAATTCTGTTATATTTACCTCACCATTATGGCGTTAGCATAAACCTTTTCATCGCCAATAATTTGCATGACTGCAAGTAGCCCAGTGATTAATCAGTACTATGATTTGTGCCGAGACTAACATTACCTTTGTTACAACAGATTGACTATTTCCTAATAATTTCAGGATTCATGTTTATATTCTACCCCAGCATCAGGTTCTCTGAAATTGTTTTCCATCCTTGGATTGATGGTATACTGTTTTTCTAGAATGGCTATGGGAAATTCAATATTATTTTGAGAAGTTAGATTGTCTGATGGGAAGAAGTTACAAGTTAATCTAAACTGAGTTTTTCTCCTAATATTTATTTTTTTAAGTGACAGCAAAAATAAAAACCCTGCAACATGTAAAAATGATATTTCATTTTCTTAAATTTCTCTCAAATTACATATTATTTCAGCTTCTTAATGCAAAATTATATCCATATTCTTAGTCAATAGCATGCACAATGATTAAACAGTAAGTTCTCTGTAAGGGAAGGGGTTTTAAAAAATATTAAGATAGTTTTCTTGCTAGCCTTTCTGATAATGAAAGTTTCATTCTGGTGTGCCCTAGATATCTGTGTCTTTTTTTTCTTTCTTGGATTGAGAAGACAGGAGGAGGTTGAAGATTATGACATTACTGAATTAGTTTATATAGAAAAAAAAGAGACTGTGCTCTTGTTTATGTAGGGGTGAGGATTAAAAATATTTCTAAAATAAATGCAAAGGATTTTGAGGTAACAAAATGTGAAAGGCTATAGAGTTGTTTTGATCAAAGATTTTCTATAATAATTTTCCTTCATTTAGCATGTCAAAAAGGTCTCAGTTCACAGCGCTTTTCCTATTGAAAGAACACCCACTCATCTATAACATCATAGCCTGGATATTTGCTTTTTATTGTAGATAGAGGCTGTTTAAGAGGAGAATAAAAAAGGCATCACCCATAGACAATTGTGAAAAAATAAAAAGAAATCACAGGAGTGAAATGTATTTTTCTTCAAATTTTTCCCTTTCCATGCCTTGGTAGAGATGGAAAGTTTTCTTAGATAAGGGAAGTGAGGTGGAATGTTCCTTGGGATTCTCATTTAGTATTCTTGGAGGGAACCACTATGTAGAGATACTTTGTAGACATGGCTTAATCCAGCCCAGTAGAAAAAGTGAAAGGGTAGGCAGATGAAGAGAGGACCATGCCACATGGTACTAAGATGCAGCATGGCACCAAATTGGACAAGGTTATGCATAGCAAACTTGAAATGTGTCTTCCCAGGTAAGAGGCTGGATAAACTGAAGGAATGACACAGATTCTAGGGCCTGAAGCCTGGAACATTCCTGAGAACAACTGAATCTTCAAGGAGATAGAGTTGATCCCCAAAATACAGATTGTTTAACAGTCACAAATGCTGCTCTAGTCAGCAAGAAAAGGGGCACTGTCTTGAATGCCAGAGAAGGTCAGACACACTGCAATTAGTCCCTGACCTGCTAACTTATGAGGAAGCCACCCAGTTTCACTTGCCCGGCCAGACATGTCTATGGAATAGATATGAAAGAGAGATGGAAGGCAGAGAATCTGGCATTCAAGCTGTTACATTATTATTAGTAAAAAGAAAGAAAATATTTGAATTTCTGAATCTTATTAAGATTTAAATCAGCTTCAACTCAGGTTTATATAAAAGTTATTTTTTTTTCACCATTAACTAGCATATGGAAGATCATGATAGGACCAGAAGAGTTACAGACAAGTCAGAGGCATGATATTCACTTTATGTATTCAATACTAGTGCAAGTTAAATCTGTCACCCTATCTTATATGTGTTTTAGAAGATCCCTTCTTCTTCATGAGCTTTGGATTTACTACAAATATTTTTTTATATATATATATATATATATATATACACACACACACACACACACACACACGCATATAGATACACATATATACATATATATAACATTCAGCCAAGATTTCTGCTTCAACTTTTCCCTGGCAACATAGAAAAACTAGTATTTAGATAATAATCACAATACTTTATGTTTGTACAATTCTTTACAGATTGAATGTGTTTTTCTATGTATCATTTCTCTTGATTCTGTAGAAACTCTGTGAAATAAGCACTCTATGCTTCTACAGCATGAACTGGCTTAGATTACCCAGGCATACCACTGTTGTAGTACGAGAGAGGAAACCACTGGACTGCCCCATTGTGCGTGACTCACAAAGTTAGTTACAAGGATGAACAATGTAAGTGAACAACAGCAAGCTTTTTTTTTTTTTTTCCGCCACATACCTCCTTGCTTTATATTGTATACTGATTCCTTCATTTAATCTTTATAGAATTTCCATCAGTACTTTGATGAACTATATACAACATATAAGAAGATAGTGTGTGGCCAGACAAAAACACTTACTCTTGTTTGCTTATCTTGTTTATCATTATAACTAACCCTACGAGGCATACACAATAAGGCAGTCCAATTTTTTTATTAGTATGCTTATTTTTCAGAGAGGTCATCTCAGAGTCAGTACTTTTATATCTGTTTCAGAAAATGTTCTACAAAGTCCTATATTTGCCTTAATTCCAAATGTTGGAGGATTAAAGGATTTGAAAGTCCAAAAATATTCATTAATTAAATAAGTTGATTTATAGTACATAATTGCAGGTCGCAGAAACCATTTCCAGGAGCAGTTGTTAGTTCCTTTTGGCAGCCACTTTTAAGGGTTAACTTTTAAAACATTCATCAAGTCAAGATACAATTTTCCATCATAGACACTTGTTTTATTTGGTAATTTCATAAAAATCAAATTTTATCTCTAAGATATTCTCAGATTGTTGAGTAATTTTGTACCTATTACTTTGGATATACAGTAACCAATGCTTTTAAATATTTTCAATAAAATTTGTTTTTCCTAAAATGTGCCTACCTAGCCCAAATCTGTAACTTGTTTTGATACACACACACACACACACACACACACACACACACACACACACACACACACACACACACACGTTCTATTCTGTTAAGAACAGCAAAGGTGCCAGTGTCAACATTTCTTTTGTATCTGTTTAAAATGACATCTCTTCCATATAACATCTTCCTCTTTCAGTATTTGAATTTGTGATCTTCTTGGTAATTATGGAAATGTTAACATAGTTCAATAAAGATCTATGTTTGCTAAATTAATAAGAGATTAGATATATCATAATTCTTTTTTTTTAAAAAAAATATCAAACCAGCGTAACAGGTTTTCTTGGGTGGATAAAGGCCCTTGAGCAAACTGTAGCTGCTCTTTTCACTTTATTCATAGCTCCCTCAGTTACAAATATGTTTTTGGCATTTTCTTTTATTGGAATTGTCTCATGTTAACCAATTTAGGTAAAAAGATATCCAAAGAGGAATTAATGTGAAAATTTTGTTTTATTAACAATTCTGCTGTATTATTTCAACAAACTATAAATATTGTGCATTTTGTTCAAACTTATAGATTGTTCTAAATTACTAATCTAGACTGAAAAAATATAAACAGAAAATACATTTTAATACAAGGATCTAATTTCCATTAGACATTTTTTACATATTTATATATTTATTTCCTGAAACATTATACAAATTACTGATCATTTAATATTAAAAATAGAGGCATATTTTATTAAAAGGGGTACATTTGAGAAAATTTAGTGGTCAGATATTGGGCCTCTATTATTTGCACATTTTTGAACTGCATAGGCATTTATTGTTCTAGGTTACATAATTTTGCCAGTTCTAAAATAACAGAATTATTATCTAGTATTAACACCTCTATTCACACAAACTAGAAAACCTAGAAGAAATGGATAAATTTCTAAAAACACACAGCTTTCCAAGAGTGAACAAGGAAGAAATTAAAACCCTGAATAGACCAATAACAACTTCTGAAATTGAATCAATAATAAAAAGCTTATCAACCAAAAAAGTCATGGAAAATAAATAAAATACCCAAAGAAAAATAAATCATTTTACCAAAAAGACCCATGCATTTGTATGTTCATTGTAGCACTATTCACAACAGCAAAGATACAAGATCAACAAAGATGCCCATCACCAATGAACTGTAAAAATAAATAAATAAATAAAAACATGTATAAACTGTGGAATACAATTCATAAAAAAGAATGAACGCATATCCTTTGCAGTAACATGGATGAAGCTGGAGGCCATTATCCTAAGTCAACTAATGCAGGAACGAAAAACCAAATACTCAGTACTCTCACTTATAAGTGGGAACCAAACATTGACTACACATGGGCACAAAGATGGAGCAATAGACAATGGGGACTGCTTAAGAGGAGAGGGTGAGAGGGAGCATGGGTTGTAAAGCTCCCTATCAGGTACTGTGTTCACTACCTTGTTGATGGGATCACTCATTCCTCAAGCCTCAATGACGCACAATTACCCATGAAACAAAAATTCACATGTGTTCTCTGAAGTTAAAGTAGAAAAGAAGAAGAAAAAGAAACGGACTCAGCCTTCTGTAGGTTAGTAACTTCGGAGAAGCAAAAATCCTCCTTTGACCTAGTGCTTGCATCTGTAACTTAAAAAAGGAATTTATCAGACTTTATTTATGCTTGTGATGACAACCTTTAATATCCTCTCTCTTTGCATTTAAATTGTCTAATGATTTGCTCCTAGGATATAAAAACACAATTGATTTTTGTATATTAGCTTGTATCTATTGACCTTGCTGAATTCACTTGCTACTTCTTGTAGTTTAATGGTAGATTCCTTACTATTCCTATGTATACAGTCATCTGTATTCATAGTAACAGTGATCTATATACATAGGAACAGGTTACATTAATCTGTATACATAGGAATAGTAAGGAATCTACCATTAAACTACTAGTAAGGAATCTACCATTAAATCTTCCATCTGTAAGGAAGAGATTTCCCTTTCTTTTTAAATTTCATGCCTTTTATCTTTCTTCCTTGACTCTTTATGATGACTGGGATCTCTTAATGTGGCACAGACGTGGTGAGAATGGACACACTTACCTTCTAACTATGGAGGATACTATCATTTTACAGATGGACCAGGAGAGATCCAGGCATATCTCTGGGAATACACATATGTCTGGTTTTAACTGTTGGCCAAGTTGAGGGCTATGAAAGTTGTGATATGCAGTTAAATTTTAAAATACCTCTGGTAACGCCAGGGCCAGTTTTATTTTTTATGGCTTTCACCTGACATAACTGGTTATACAGACTTGTATGGCTATATAACCAGAGGGACAGAGGGGAACTCTCATTAGCTAAGGTCTTCAGTCAAATATTGGGGGTTCAACCTGGAGACAGAGCTTACTGTGTCCATGTACAAATAAGAATCACCCAGGGGAATTGTGTCTGGATATCTCCCAAATGCACAATGTTGCTCGTGCACCTGTTTTCTTGCCATACCCTAGCCATTACCTCGAAATAAAACCCTCATGTTAGTATGCTCTGTGAAGATTTTTTGCATTTTTTAAATGTTCAAACTTGGAACATCTTGATTTATAATATTGGGAGAGCATTCAGTTTTTCACCACTAAGCATGGTATTAGTTTTCATTACTCTTATTTTCCTAGATGCTGTTTATCATGTTCAGGAATTTTCTTTATATTCTTAGTTTAATGTTGAATTTAAAAATTGCTATATGTTGAAATGATCACAGTTTTCATCATTTACTCTATTAATATTCTTAACTGCATTCTTTGATTTTTCAAATGTAACATTTCATGGCTAGGATAACCTTTAATTGCTTATTGTATAGTATTTTTTTCTTTTTCTTTTTTTAACTTTTAAACTCAGGGGTACAAGTGCAGGTTTGTTACATAGGTAAACGTGTGTCATGGGGGTTTGTTGTACAAATTATTTCATCACCCAGGTATTAAGCCTAGTGTCCATTAGTTACTGTTCTTAATCTTCTTCCTCCTCCTTTCCTCCACCCTCCAAAAACCCCAGTGTGTGCTGTTCCCCTCCATATGTCATGTGTTCTCATCCTTTAGCTCTAAAGGCATATACATCATTCTAGTATTATTTTCTATATTGCTTAATAGACCCAGTTAATATTTTGGGAAGGCTTTTTTGCATCTGTATTCATGAAGGATATTTGTTCACTTGCTTTCTTGTTTTCAAAATTTTCGACAGGTTTGGTTTTTATCTCTATACTGGTCCTATATGAAATGAGTTAGGAAGTATTATTTCTGTTTTTAGTTTCTGAAAGATTTTGTGAATGATTAGTACCGTTTTTCCTTTAATATTTGATAGAATTCAGCACTAAGTCATTTGGGTTGGGTGTTTTCTTAAAGAAATTTGTTGATAATTAATTCAATTTTTGAGTGTATGCGGCTAGTTACATTTTATGTTTCATCATATGTCACTTGTGATGAGTTTCATTTTTTCAAGGAATGTATAGATCTCATATAAAACAAGTTGTCTAACTTTTCGGCATAAAGTTGTTCCTAATGTAATCTTTTTATCTGCTTAACATCTATATGATCTGTGATAAGTGATAAAATTATTTTATTCTTTTTTAATTATTATATTCAGGGTCTATCATTTTTTTACCTTCTTAAAAAAGTCTAATTTAACTTTGTTAATTTGTTATGCATCTACATATTATATTTATACGATCTACTAATATAATACTTTTTGTTTTACTTTTTACATTATCAGTTTTCTTGGGTAACTTTTTAAATATGATTTTTATTTTACAGTTTTTAGTCTTCAACTTCTGAATTTTCGAGTTTCCCCGAGCTTCAATACAGACCCTGCTCTTTCCTCTTTCTCTACAATAGCTCTATATGATATCATCCAGACCTATGGCTTTAAATGCCATCTAAAAGAAACCTATTTTGAAATTTATATATCACAATCCTAGATTTGACCGTGGGAGCTTTTAGAATTTCCTGTTTATTACTGCTGTTCAAAATTTAACGAGGATGTATCCAAGTGTGATTCTTTTATTCGTACTGCTTCTTAACACTGGATCTCTAGAACACAAAGACTCTTTTCTTTCTTCAGACAATGAAAAATTTATTCCATTTGTAAATGAAATTCTCCTCTCCATTCTTTTAGTTCTCTAAATTTAAAACTCCTACTATATTGTAAATGTGGCAAATTATTATCTTTCATTATACATTTTTTTGTTTTTCCTTAATTTTATACCAGATCCTCTTCTGTTTTTTAAGGTGTACATTTTCTTAAATCTAGCGATACTGATAAGAGTTAAAATAGTTTGTGTGTGTGTCTGTGTGTGCTGCTTGATAAGAGCATCTGTTGGCAGTTGACATTTTTGGTTAAAAGTCTGCGCTGAATGTAATAAATAGCTGCTATGGATGTCATCCAAATCTCATCTGAGGTTGCTTAATCTTTTTCCCTCATAGGTTATTTTAATAAATCAGAGTGATGAATTGAATTTCATGTCAGAGAGTCAAGTGAATCACATGGCTAGCATTTCCCTGGGATATGAGGTCTTAGAATAGGCAATGAAGCTATGCATTTCGGGAACTTTCAGCATAGCAAGGTTTTCCTCTGGTTTTGGAAGACATCTGTGTAACACATTACCAGATACAACTACTTTCTCTCTTTTTTCTCCATCTGGTTCTATTGTAATGTTCTGAATTTTCCTCGTATTTCTGCTATGATTGTCTTCCAGACTTCAATACTTTATTAGTAGCCCTTAATTTCCAGGATGGAATGTAGAGAAGAGTTATAATAATTAGTAACAATGAATTTGTGACTGTTTAGTCTTTATCTAGAAATATTAAGACTTCTTTTTATAAGCATTGATGGCTATGTATAAAATCAGTGAGTTGATTGCTCCCACAAGTAATTGAACATGCTACAGTCTTAAAAATAAGAATGATGGACCCAATATTCCTTTGCTCTGTTTGTCATACAGTCATTGTTATGTATGTATTAGACAACACTAGTGAAATATTTGCTTTCCTCAGGCAATAAACTGCAAAAAAAAAAAAAAGGTAGAAATTACATCCAAACAAAACCTGCTCTGTGTGTATTACTTAAATAGTTTTAACTTGACAGCCTTCTCAATGGAAGCAGAAATAGTTATTGTAGACTCCAGCTTTGGAAATCTCAGAGACACTTTAAAGAAATACATTTTTAAAGTTTTCGGTTACATGTAATAAAGAAATAATAAAAGTTTCTTGGCCTGAATACAAGACAGCATTTATCACAAAGTCTGCTTTTATAAAAAAATACTATCTCCAATATATTAAAGATAAACATCTATAAGATGGGCACTACAGGGGAGAATATAATGTTGAAAACTGTAATGATTTTGTGATGTGCCAAATACTAAATCAAACAATTTTCAAGCATAGGGAATAAAATAAAAGCTAGTATATTTGCAAATTCTATCATCTCCTACATGTGCATCATGTATATGTAAATGATATTTGTGAGTTATACTAGGAAACCACCAAAAAATTGACAATAAGGATCTCTGTTAGTTGTGTCCTTGCTTGGGACAGAATTCACGTTTCAGTAGCAGGTTGCATATTCTAGAAGACCACAAAATGTTTAGATCTGGGTAACTCAAAACAACACATAAATTATATATCAATATAAATGAATATATATATATACACACACACACATATATATAAAAACCATCATTGATATTGTTGATAATGTGCATTATAAGCAATTATATTATAAATGACATAAGTATATTGTGTACAGTATACATAATTATGTTGTAAACAACATAACTTTGTACTGTTGCACATTATCAACACTATCATTGAGTTATATTTTATATAACACACTGGACAATTACTGTTGAAATTTCTGGAGGTCTTGTGACAAAATTTTACCTCTAGGTTTACAGAAGAAAACTGGGTATTAAATATTTAGAATCATCAAAATTCATAACGATTTTGTGAAAAATAGAGTTTCAGACTTAGTTGATTGATGTTCTAATACTTCTTAGTATTAAGACCTAATACTTAACCTTCCTAGGTTACCATTACAGCTCTTAATGTTTGGACGTCATTGAAGTATGTACCTCTATCAGAAATTAATGCCTTCAGACAGGTGGAAGAGACACTGGAATAGCACATACTGTGACCACTTATTAGCAACATCACACAGGTCCAGATAAATCAAAGAATGTTTTATAGGAAAGGTAAATGTAAGCTATATATTAAATAAGTAGTTTAGTAAAAATATTAAATTTATTATGACGCATTTGATTTCTATATTGAATCATCTTGAATCATAAAAATGGCAAGTAATTCTCAGCTTGATCTAGAAAAAAAATTAGGAAAAAATGTATTACTGTTTTTCTAATGTACCCGCATACTTTCTCCCGACTATTGGAAAAATTGCAAAGTGAAGGCATAGAAAATTGGGATGTTTCTTAACCTTTCGAAATAAACTAAGTTCCTAGCAATGTGGAGCCAAATGGTAATTATTTACCATTTTAAGGAGTTTAGGTAACTATATTTCATACATTCCCCAGTCAAAATGATATCATGAAGAATTAAACATGTATTAAAGTGCTCATAGCAATACTTTAAATAATGACATTGCTCTAAATCAAGAATCTGAATATATAGTCAGTATTAAAAATCTTTAGTTGTGATTTGAGTAATTACTAAAGGTTTGCAATAGCTGAGGTTCAGATTGGCAAGAAGAAATTTCTTAATTAAACAATAGTACTTTTAAAAGTAACTAATAAAATGAAGTACAGGCACAGTGAGGAGACACAATTTATTAAAAAGAGAGATATATATATTTGCATTGGGGGAAATGCTTTGCTCCGGGTCTCACTATAGTTTACTAACTGTTAAGGCCAATATTCCATTTCTGTTTCAAACAAGATCTCAGTAATCTAGATCTCTAGGGTTTTTAAGATAAATCAAATGACTTTGGACCATGTAAATACATGGCTACTATTTACTTCCTGTGTCATATGGCCCGTGTTGCACTGTGTGGAGCTGCTATATACTTTGTTGAATATAGTTTCTGGTGGGCCGCCTGTTAATGTTAGATTATACAACTTTTGTCTTAGTCCGTTTTGTGTTACTACAACAGAATACATGGTATTGGGTAATTTATAAGGGAAATAAATGTATTCTTTACAGTTATAGAGTGTGGGAAGTCTAAGATCAAGGAACCCCCCATCTTGCAAATGTATTCCTGCTGTCATCTCATAGCAGAAGGTGGAAGGGCAGGAAAGCACAAGCGAGTCAGAGGGGGTGGAACTTGCTTTTATAGCAGACATACTCTCATGATAAAGAACTTAGTATGTAATATCAATGTCAATTCATTTATGAGGGTAGAGCCCTTATGATCTCATCACCTGCACCTGGAAATTAAGTTTCCAATACATGCTTTTTGGGAACACACTCAATCCACAACTATATTCTGTATATTGAAAGACATAGCAACAATTTTTTCTGCTAAGTCCCCATTAAAAAAATTCAAGAGTCTGCTATTGACACTACGACTTTTTTTTTTTAATTTGTGTAATTATCCAGTATTATGGGGCTGCTTTCAGAAAAAGTATTCTAACATTTATATCACTTTTAAGTATCCTAAGCATTTTGCTTTGCAATTCTGATTTGATCCAGTCAGTAGTAGAACAATAAATATGGAATTGTTTTCAATAAGTAGAAAGATAAAATTGAAAAGAACAATGCATGGATATACATCTTAAAGTATTTTGATCAGATTACAATTAATCCTGAATATGGTTTGGATTTGTGTCCCCACCCAAATCTCTTGCCAAATTGTAGGAGGGGACCTGTGGAAGGTGACTGAATCATGGGGCAGATTTCCTCCTTGCTGTTCTTATGATAGTGAGTGAGTTCTCACTAGATCTGATGGCTTAAAAGTGTGTGGCATTTCCCCCTTCACTCTCTCTCCTGCCACATTGTGAAGAAGGTGCTTGCTTCTCCTTCACCTTCCACCATGATTGTAAGTTTCCTGAGGCCTCCCCCGCCATGTAGAACTGTGAGTCAAATAAGCTGCTCTTCTTTATGAATTACCCAGTCTCAGGTAGTTCTTTACAGCAGTGTGAAAATGGATTAATACCATCCTCAAAATAAGTAAATTAAAAATGTTCTGCTTGAATAATTATTTCACAATGCATAATAAAGCTAACCAATGGTGAACAGGTTGAGGGGGGGTGAAACTTGCAGTGGGATAAAAATAAAATAAATTATGACACTGCATAATTTATTATTATAGACTAAAATATTAGGTAGTAAACTATTAAATATGGATATTCACAAATTACATAGTTCAAAGTAATATTCTATGATCGAAATAACCTTTCTTTAATAGGAAATACTATAAACAAAGGCTCAAAATTTCCTTCAAAGGTGTTGCTTTAGCTAGAACACTATTTTTGGAGTTATGTTTTCAAATGTGTTTGCAGAGCGATCTACTTACCATTTTGCCACCATATGTCTCTATTGTTCAAATTCTTTCGTATCACAAATTCTCGGCTTTATCCTGAGAGCATTTGTTTTTATGATCACCATGTAGGGATTTACTTGAAAAGTGAAAACAGATACTATTGTGGATTGATTGTGACCCAAATTGTTATGCCTTCTTGCATCCACAGTCTTTGCAGTAGGACTTTGCCCACTATCATAAATGGCAAAATCAGTTTTCTAAAGGCTTTACTTTGAACCAACTTTGTGATTTATTTCTTTCAATAGAACATAGAGATAGTGATACTCTGTCATTTATAAGGCTAACCTTGATAAAGAGGCAGACATAGCTTGCAGGATAATAAAAGGCATCTTGGAGTGGAGGTCAGTTTTTCTAGATGAGGTTCTCTAATAAACTATAGCAAAATATGTAACAGAGCCCAAGAGTAGTCAGCTGAGGTGTGTGCATCTACAGCTACACACAGACACATAAGCAGGCCCAGTCAAGGCCCAAAGATTTCTCCAGATGACTTGTAGACTAGAAGTAATGCATGCTTTATGTTTATGCCATCGAATTTTGTTGTACTAACTCCTGGTAGCAATATAAAAATATCGTATGCTTGGACACTGTAATTTTATATTTTGCAGTCACCTGCAAATTGTAGACAGACATCGGAGCCCAGAAAAAGTAAATCAAATTAATGTAATATTCTATTGAAATTTAGAAAAAAATATGTTTAGTGTCTGTATAGCTTTGCTTATCACTGATAATCTCTAAACCATATTAACTGGTTTAAAATGACAACACTCACTTTTCTCAATCCTTCCTTTAAGCTAGTGGTAATTTCCTCACACAGAACCATGCCACTCCTCTATAAAATAAGTAATTAAATGGCATTCAAGGCTGTTTATTTCTGAGAGGTATACATTTATTAGTATACCGTTGCAAGATATGCTCAACCAACCTTAGAGATCTCACCTTCTGCCACTGAACCTTAGGATTCTTATTCCTCAGTCACAGCACTCAAGTCTGTGACATCTGAATGCACCATACTCATTTTCCCTCCTGACTTTGTTGCCATCTCCAACTAAGGGACTCTACTCATCGCAAAGGCACAGTTAAAGATTCCTCTCTTTGGTGAAGCCATATTTGGTTCTGAAGGCAAAACAATTACCTTTTATGTTGTGCTCTATGAGCCTGTAGTAGTTTTCTTTTGCTGCATAACAAATCATCAAAATGTGCATAACAAAATGTGTGTAACAAAAATGTGCATAACAAAAGGTGCATAACAAATCATTAATATTCTGATGTCAGGAGTTCGAGACCAGTCTGACCAACAGGGAGAAACTCCGTCTCTACTAAAAATACAAAATTAGCCGGGTGTGGTGGCGCTTGCCTGTAATCCCCAGCTACTTGGGAGGCTGAGGCAGGAGAATCACTTGAACCTAGGAGGCGGAGGTTGCAGTGAGTCAAGATTGTACCATTGCACTCCAGCCTGGGCAAAAAGAGAGAAACTCTGTCTCAAAACAAACAAACAAACAAACGAACAAACACTAATTCATCATCTCACAGTTATGTAAACCACAAGTAAAAGAAGAAAAAAAGCTTCCTTTTCTGCTTAGGGTTTCTCCAAGATCCATCTACCTTCTGCACAGGCCAAATGGAATTGTTGAATGGGAATGTGGTAGGAATCACCACCTCTGCATCTTTCAAGTCCTTGGTGGTGGCACTAATCTCTGCAGTCCCTCCAAGGATGTGATACTGGTTTTGATTTACTAATTTTCTAGATTATCGGTAACTCTAGTGGTTTCCATTTGGCCTTTCCCACCATAATAGCCCTTACCCTACCAGTCAGGGAGCCAATGTGGGGTTTCTGCCAGCTGCTAAGTATATCTATACCAATTATGCAGTCTGGCACTGGGGACATGACCACAGGATGAGTTCCGGGACCCACTGTAAGTTGGACCCGAGCTAAAACTCCATGAATTACCTGACCTCCGTGAACCCCTGCCTTAACTGGAGGTCCACAATGATGTCTTGGGTGCCCTGGAATCAATGTCACCTCAGAGCAGTGTCCAGTAGTCCCCAAAACGTCTGATCATTTCCCTTTCCCCAATGCACAGTTACCCTGGTAGAAGGCTGGAGGTCTCCTTAGGGATAGTTAGGGGAAAAATTAACAGAATATATTGTCTGTAGTGTAGTGGGGTCGTTCTCAAGGGAACCTGGCATCCCCTTCATTCAAGGGATTCTGGGTTTGTAAACTGGCTCAAGTCTGGAAATTGATTGAGGGGCTGTGATTCTCTGTTTTTATAATTCAAATTAATCTTTTGTCCACTCAACCTGGAAGTTTTCTGTTTATATAAATTAACCAGTAATATACTTGGATAGCATGAGGTTTAGGTGACATAAAATAGAATGTTGTCTTCAGTAGCAAGTTTAGTACACAGAAAATGCACAAATAAATGAGCAAATTAAAGGTTTTCCTATTTCCAGTATCACTGAAAGTTTCTAAAGAGTTAATAAGGATCTGTCTCATGTGCGTGTACACATCAAGGCCACCAGTGGTGTTAAGACTACAGCTTCCTGTAATAAATCAGAAATGAACAGTTAGGCTATGAAAAGAAAAATGATAATAGAATGCTAAGTGAAATTTGAAGAATTTTTAACATTAAATGAATTCTGTATGTTAAAGATCTTTTATATGCATACAATAATTAACTTCTAGTCTCTGTGGAATTCTCACATAACAATGGATGAGAGTTCTGGTTGTTCCACAGCTTTGCCAACATTTGTACATTCAGTCTTTTTAATTTTAGCTTTTCTGTGGGATTTGTAGCTTGGTGTGGTTTAAATTGCATTTCTTTTATGACTAATGGTGTTGAGCATGAGCATTTTTAAAGTGCTTATTAGTCATTTACGTATTTTAATGAAACATTAGTTCAAATTTTTGCCCACTGGGGATGTTTTTAGACTATGTTGTGCGTATATTTTCTCCTAGAATGTGGCTTTCTTATATATGTATTTTTAAGGGTGACGATTGCTGAGCAAATTGTTTAGTTTTGATGAAGTCTAAGTTATCCATTTTTTCCTTTATTTTTACTACATTTTGTGTCCTAAGAAAATGTTGTCTACTTGAAATTACGGCAAAAACCTACTAAACTAGTTTTGTTCTGAGCTCCTTTTGCTTTAGCTTTTAAGTTTAGGCATATGGTCTACTTTTTGTACATAGAATAAGATTGAGTTCAAGGTTAATTTTATTCCATATGGATGTCCAGCTGTCATGAAATATTTGCTGAAAAATCTTTTATTTTCCTTTTCTGTTGCTTTGGAATCTTTGTCAAATATCATGTGGCCATGTAAGTGTGGCTCTATTTCTGTATTCTCTATTTGGTTCTATTAATCCATTTTTCATTCCTTATGCTAAAACTGTATTATCTTGATTAGAATTAGTTTATAATAATTATTGACGTCAGATAATTTAGGCTACCCAACAGTACTGTTTTTCCAGACCACTGTGGAAATTTTTGAATTTTCATACATAATTTAGGAAGAATTTTCCAGGCTCTTAAAAAAAAATCTGCTGGGTTTGTGACTGGGATTGTGTTAATTTCACTGATTACTTTGGAGACAAATTACATTCTATAGCATTGACTCTTAAATATGAACATAGAATATGTCTCCATTTATTCTGGTCTTCATGAATTTACCGAAGCAATGATTTGGTTTCTACTGTATGCTTTTCACAACATGTATTCAGTTTATTCTTTTGTAGCATATTACTTGATGCTCTTTAAGTGGATGTGCACCTTGGGTTGTGCCCTTCACACTAATTCTGGACTTTGGCCCATGAGGCAGAAGCAGACTTGATGAAAGGAGAGATTTGGAAAACCTCTTTTCAAAGGTATTGCTGTCTTTGGAATTTTGCTGCTGCATGAGCAGATCGAAATAGTCTGTTGGATTATGAGTGACACATGGTCCAGTGTCTCCTTTTGCTCTCCGTGGCAGTCACATAACCTGCTGACATGAGTGTGAAGCAATGTATCCTGAACCAGCCACCCTGAACTGACCTGCCAACCGACTGCAGATGATGAGTGCATGAGATTAGGCAAGCCCAGATTAGGTCAAAAGAACTAGAAAGAAGAATTGTGAGCTAAATGATTAGTTATCATCTTAACCCACTAGATTTTGGAGAGAGTTATTACATGTCAAAAGCTAACAACACAACACAGACATACACACACATAGATGTATATATCTTATTTTCTTCTTTAATTTTATGTTAGTCTTTCCTTTCATTCATTTGTTCCTGATGTGAACATCTCTAAGAGAGCAAGTGGTGAGATATAGAAAGGAAAACAACAAGAATATGAAGTTTATAATTTATAATAGGATATTCTTTTTATGTGTACCATGTTGCACATCTCAAGTATTTATCTCCCTAATTAACAAAAAAAAAAAAAAAAAAAAAAAACTTTAAACAGTCTGCTCTTTTGAAAATACAAGCATCTGCAGGTGTTTTCCCTCAAGAAATCACTCCAGGGTAGTGATAAATTAGCCTTCCCTCTATCTTCTCAGTATGCTTTTTTATTTAATAAAATCTAAAGAATAGAAAATGGCAATTGGAGTCAGAGATGGGAAAATTGGTCCAAAGTGGTAGCCGATGGTTTAAAATGACTATACTGGAGGGTACACAGTGTCTCTTCATTGGCCCTCCTCTGTCCTTGTCAGGCTCAATCATTTCATTGTTCCTTTCTATAAAACTTTTCAGTTCAAAACTGAGATACAAAGCTATGAGCATGTATATGCAGAGGTAGATCAACCTGGAAACTACCACAATAGTCCAGGTGAGACATCAGGAGGACAATTGAGGAAATAAAGTGGACACAGAGAAGACGGAGAAGAGTCAACTATTTATATGGTGTCATTACTAGCAATTAGTTCTGGAGGATGAGAGACACGAAGCAGGCTGGGATGACTCATGGAACAAACCTGCACATCTTGCTGTCCACTGTATCGGAAGAGTTCCTCTGAAAGGCCACCTTCACAATCTTCTCTAAGGCATGCCTATCCCTCAGTATGAAATCGTGAGATCCCTAGGCCCTGTTAGTAGAGGTAAGTCCACAAGATTAGTCCACATTCTACACGCCACACGACCCTTCTCATTACTAAAATTTTTTTATTCTGGAGACACCAGAGCATGTTCTCAAGAAGATTATTTCTTGTACTGAGCACAGGTTAATGTCTATTAACTTGTCAGGCACGTGACATCAGCTGGACCTTTAAAATGTGACTTGGGAAGTTGAAGACCCTCTGTTCAAACTTGCCTCTTATTCCCATCAGCCTCTCTAGTAAGGGTGCTCATGACATGACACACTGCAGAACACAGACAGTGATGCTCTGTGTTGCTTTCTCCCAATGATAATTGTTTTCATTTGGCCATAAAATTATCCTTATTTAAGTTTCTGAATATTGATACTAATTATACTCTTCTTATTTTGTAATTGACACCAGCACATACCCTGGTTTCTCAATGCTGTTCACCAAGGAGTTTGCTATTTGGCCAACGTTCTTTTTCTATGCAGCCTTGGCACAAACAACCACGTGGACCCACAGGACTTGACCTCTTACTCTCATCTAGCAAAACCACTTCATTTCTTATACTCTAACAAACAAAAGTAGGTCCCTAAAGTTCTCTTCTTTTCTGTTCAGATGGAAAGGAAGTTCTTACTTTTTCAAAACTTCTTGTAATCATAAATGGCTGTATTTAAGTGTCCCAGCTAGAAAGAGAGTCCCCAGATAGTTGGTTATCTGTTCTGTCTTCAGATAACTGGATACACAAAAGTCATTCAACATCAGACTTGAGTGTGGGTACCTTAGTTGATGGCTGCAGATCCAATCTGTCTTCTCAGATTTCTTATGAAATTCCTATTCCTTCTCTAAAACTGTATATAACAAGAAATAGACCATTATCCAATAAGATGTCTTATTTTTCTGTGTGCTTGCTACTTTCTTACTTTCCCTTTAAAATATTCTTCAAACTCACCAATACTATTGTTTTTCTTTTTCTTTTTCTTGAGATGGAGTGTAGCCCTGTCGCCCAGGCTGGAGTGCAATGGCACGATCTTGGCTCACCGCAGCCTCTGCTTCTGCCTCCCAGGTTCAAGTGATTCTCCTGCCTCAGCCTCCCAAGTAGCTGAGATTACAGGCACATGCCACCACACCCAGCTAATATTTTGTATCTTCAGTAGAGATGGGGTTTCACCATCTTGACCAGGCTGGTCTCGAACTCCTGACCTCGTGTTCTGCCCACCTTGACCTCCCAAAGTGCTGGGATTACAGGTGTGAGCCACCATGCCCAGTCTATTGTTTTTCAGCCCTTCCATTTCTCTCAGCTGATTTGTTATTACACTTATTTCCTTTCCCTTTCCTTTCTCAAAGTGCTTCATTCCTTTTGTACACCAGCCTTTTTCCAATGTCTTTGGCATCCTCACTTTCCTTCTCTTTCTTGCATATTCACTCCGGTGTCATGGAAAATAACCGTTTTCTCAGGTCTTTAGTGTGTACAGTGCAAAGTACATTTATGTTAAAGCAATGACTTCAGCTGATACTTCAGCACCACTTGGAAGCATTTCTTTCTGTGATTTAATTTTCGTCTCATCTATATTCTTTCCCCCCACCTCTCTGTCTCTCTCTCTGTGTCTCTCCTACTTCCTCCCTCCCTCTCTCCATCCTCTTTCCTGCTTCAATTAATGGCTCAGATCATTTCTTTCCCATATCTTTCTCCACGGCTCCAGATCTGCCTATTTCAGAGTCCTATGTCACCCCTTCCTGCTTGCTTCATAAACACCTTCACCCATTTTTGCTCATGTACCTTCTGTTATCATTTTTGTTTATCTGAGAGAATGTCACAGTCACTTCACTGGTCATCTAGGTTTCATGCCTGCAAGCAATCTTAAGTCTCCCCCATCCCCTCATGACCAATATCTAACTATTTAATTAGTTCTTTAAATCAGAGTTCCAACCTATTTTTAATATCAACCTGCTCAATACCAAAAAATAGATTTCTTTTTGTTTCTTTGTCCCAGAAATTAGAATATTGTGATATATTAATTATAATTATTTATGACAATGAAAAAATTTAAAAAGCACAACTCTTCTAAATGTAAAATTTAGCTATTACCTATCCAGGTCTATAATAATGAATTTGTATGAAATTTGAAAATACAATTGCAACTGTACAAAGATATTCTGCTATATCATTTAACAGATTTCTGTTTTTCCTTTCCAAACATACAATTTTTATAAGTAAAACATTCCTGTTCTCCTTTATGAGGCAACATGTTTCAATCATTTCTGCCCTCTTGACAACATATAATACCATTTCTGCTTTCAGTACCCTTAAGCAAACCTGTGATCCATATTAGGAAAACAGAAAGTTAGCTTTTTTTTTTTTTTTTTTTTTTTTTGGTAAATTTTCAGTTAATGTGTATTGTATTTTACTTAGAGGCATTCTCTTTCTTGACATTTTATGCAATTACAAGCTGAAAAAAAAAAAACATAAAATTACCACCAGAAGAAAATATAATCCTGTGGATCTGCCTTGAAGTAGCATGTGAACAATTTTCCTTCTAACATGGATGTCATGTAACATTAGCAAAATGACCTAAAGTGAGTTATTTTACCGATTTACTAGAGTCATATGAGACTAGCTAGACATTAAAAACAAGTATTAACAATTCACTTATGGTTTTTGAAATATTCCTTATTTCACTATTATATATTAGTGTTAGCAAAGACAAAAACTGCTAATGTACAAGAATCATTTTTGGTAATTTCTCTGTCGTTGTATTGACATTTAAGAGTTACCAAATAATTTAATGAACGTATCAATGACTCTGCAATCTACTTTCCAAAAGGTATTTCTAACGGTAAATTAGCAAATGGTAGCCTTTCAATAATTTTAACTCACTATACCAGTTAATATTTACCTATTCTAAAGAAGATAACGTGATGTCAATTCAAAGATTTAAATTCTCAAGTTCAGCATTCACACTGCTATTTCTTTCACCTTAGGCATTTGACCAGTAAATAAGAGATACTAACTATGTACCTTGATGGCTTGGGTGTGGCTATAAGTTCTGAAAATGACGTTTCAGTCATAAGTAAATTAGTGAGAAGTCAGTTTGCTTCCTGACTCAATTATAATAAGTTAAAACTTTGCAGATCTAATACTGTGAAAAACTTTGAAAAGTGACATGGGTATAAGAGAAGAAAGGCGCTTCAATTATTACTCTCACTGAATGGTTTTCACCTACTTACAGAATAGTTAACTGCCTCTTTCTTGCTAACAGAAAATATTGTTTTATAATAATAAAAATAAAATATACTAATGCTAATTATTATAAATATAGAAATTATAAAATTGTAAGGAATATACTATAAATTATCAATTACTCTATACTTCTGAGAAAAACTACCAAGTAAATTTTTATAAATGTCCATATTTGAGAAACTGTGAAGAGGTTCTTGGAAGCTTACAGATTTTGAAATAAAACTGAAGGTAATATAAACCAGTAATTAGTAGTGGATAGTACTCAACTGACATATGACACATTGATTAATTTGTTTTTAAATTGTATGTTCATGCATCTATTCAAAAATAGGTAAATGAACATAATATGGTCCCATTACTATCCCGGCACTTAGGATACGCCTATTAACTACAAAGACAAAGACGCCTGCTCTTGTACAGCTTATATTCTATGGGGAAACAAAGAATAAATAATATGTGTAACACATGATGAAGTTGCATAGCATGTGAGAAAGTGACAAATGCTATGAAAGAAAACAAATGTGGCACCAGAGAGGGAATGGAAATGATAGTGTTAACTAAGGTGACAAGAGCTCATTGAAAATCTTAAAGCGGTAGATGAAGGTCGACTAAGCAGATACGTGGGCATTGGGCATTCGAGACAGAAGGAAGAGCCAAAGCAACAGCTTGGGGAAGTATGAGGTCTGGCTGAGCTGGAGGAAAAAGAAAGACGGTAATGAAAAACATATCATAAAGCAAAGGGTGATCAAGTGAGATACTGAGCTTATCTATGCAATAGCACATTTGCTTGTTTCTGCCAAAGGCATGTGGAGGTGGGAGCACAGAAGAAAACACCAAATAAGGGTGAAACTGAGGGAGGCCGAGAGGAGGGATGGAGTCTTTGCAGCATAAAACTTGTGAAGGATGATTCTTACAAATATGTTACTTAGGAAATATTTTAAAGTAATGATTAAAGGAGCACAAATATAAAAATATGTTAATAGTTTAAATGGTGAATTAACTGTAAAGATTTTAAAAATATTAAGCAAATTTTTTAAATATTAAAGCAAAAGGAGTCAAACCAAAGTAGAAACACTTTTTTAAAAAGGACTTGCAAAGAAAATAAAAGAAAAGCATTGAAGGCAATATGATGAAGAAAGATGCTGAATTTTAATGCAGAATATATTTTTATACAAGAAAACAGGAGTAGTACTCTAAAAAGAGAAAATATTTTAGGAAAGAAAAAAGAAGGAAGGAAGGAAAGGAAGGAAAGGAAGGAGGGAAGGAAGAAAGGGAGGGAGGGAGGGAGGGAAGAAGGAAGGAAGGAAGGAAGGAAGGAGGGAAGGGAAGGGAAGGGAAGGGAAGGGAGGGAAGGAAGGGAAGGAAGGGAAGGAAGGGAAGGAAAGGAAGGAAAGGAAGGAAAGGAAGGAAGGAAGGAAATATACAGATGCCAGGCAAAGGTAAGAATCTTAGCCAGTTTTTCTAACTAGACCAATCTATACCACACAGCTGAAATCCTCATGGCAGAGAGGATAAATAGCTGACATCTCTTTCATTTATCCTTTAAGAATGGCACCTGGTTTATCTGACATGAAACTAAATCTACATCCCTGGTATAGAAGGTGATGGTATTGTCAAAAAGAGAGCTCTCCATTTTAGAAATGTAGTAAAAAATCTTTCATTGCCTTAGAGTATTGGAAATACTCAATATCAATATGTTAAAACAAACAACAACAAAAGAAACAAAACTTCTTTCTCTTGGGATAACAGATCAATCTCCTTTTCTGCTTGTAATTTGAGCATGAGTACTTTCTGTAAGTTTTCTTTTTCTTCAACCTCAAAGTGTTAAACTCCATTGAATGTTGTGTAAATTAATTGTGATTTTAGTAGAAATCCTTTTAACTGAACTTAAGTCTCGATTTATGCTTTTAATTATATATTGTTACCTGAAATAAACTCATTAAATGCTGAGTCCATAAGCTTATCTTTATGGATTATTCCAAACTGCAGCTAAGCCTTTTAACCCTCAAGGAAATTGATTAAAAGAGTGGAGGATTATGTCTTTGATGTCTGAAATTTATTTAAATTGCATATTTTTAGCCCTTAAGTTTCTGTATGGAGCAATAATATACTAAAAGCTATTGTCTTCTGAGTTCCATTTTATTTTTTACTTCTTTATGATAAAAATTTTGTATTTCAGATAATGAGTTAAGACATTCACAGCTTTTAACTTCACCTCAACCAAAATGACAAACTCCACTGTATTTATTTCCTAGTGCTGCCATAACTGAGTAGATTAAAACAGGACATTGATTCTCTCACAGTTACAGAGGTTAGGAGGTCAAACTCAGCTGTTGGCACAGCCATCTTTCCTCCCTCTAATAGAGTGTACTTGCCCCTCCTAGCAGATGGTAATTGCTAGCAAGTCTTGAACTTCCTTGGCTTGCCGCTGCTTCACTCCAATCTGTGCCTCTATTGTTGCCTGGACTTCTTTCTTCTGTGTCTTTATGGCTGTCTTTTCCTCTCCTCTACTGGTAAGAACCCAGTCACTGGACTTAGGGTGCACTCTAATCCCATATGAGCTCACCTTAAGTAACCACATCTGGAAAGACTCTTTAAAAAAAAAAGTCACGTTCTGAGGTTCTGAATGAACACGAATTAAGGCAAGGTGTGAGGGTATGGGGCAGGACCTTATTCAACCCACTCTAAACATCAGACATCATATGTTTATAAAACATGAAAATGAAGATGATATTTCCAACTTTATTTGGGATGTGTTTTTGAGGAGAGGAAGGACTCCCACCATAGGACTTCTGTGCCACTCTTTCATGTTCCGCGATGAAGGGGGACTCAGGAGGATTCTGATGTGGATGAGTGACATGGGCCCTGTGGGAGTGTGCTTGGGAACATGCCCAACAGCTGGTCTGCCTCAATCAGTTTGCATTAATTAATAAGACTGACTTCTGTAGAATTTTGAATAAATAGGTACCTTCGAAAAATTCTCTGAGAAATCCATTATATTTTTGGTAAACTGCAGGTCCTCTGTCTGTATTTATTTCTTTGTGAGTGGCTTATAGAAACTTGTGCTCATGTGATGATGAATATGGCTTTGCAGTCCTTTGTAGAGAATACACTTATTGAGCCCAACAAGACCTATTATATTTATGCATGTATTCATAAAATTCACAAGATTCCCATCCTAGCAGGATAGAATGTATACGTGAATGTATGAATAAATTGTGACAGTCTCTTGCTGTCTCCTCTCCCTCTACCGTCACCTGCACTATTTTCCTTTTTTACTAAAATGAATAATGCTCAATATATTTCAAACTATATATACCCTAAAAGAAGTCATATGTTTATCCATTACACAATTTAATTGAATATATAAACGTGTACATGGTAGCATTTTTCAAATCTATGAGCACATTGTCTATCTGTTGCTATTAATAGTCTTTGAACTAGATTCTAGGTGCTGAACCCAGTTATGACTGATGCCAGTGGAAATATATAGATTCCATGTGTGGATTTTTAATCTCTTCCCTATCCTACTGAAGTTCCTCTAGACTCTTAGCTATATATTCATTTATGAGCGAAACAGCATAAACTTACATTTTCTTCCATGTAGCTTTAATTAATGGTCCATGAATTCAACTTTTATTGGATCATCTATATGTATGAAATCAGTTGGATTCCAAAAGCTATTTATAAAGAGGAGGGAGCAGAAAGCAGCATCATGTCTTAACAATCATCAATGATCTGAAGTCCATATAGGAATGACTCCACCAGCTGGTATTTGCCAAGGGAGTCTATGTTCTTGATGTTCAAATACTTAGCATCCAAATATGGGGATTTTGTGCAGACAGCCAATTCTAACTCTAGTTATGTAGGGTTAGAGAATAGTCTTAAATTAATCAGTTGGCAAATCCTTTGACTTTGTATATATAGAAACAATGATCTGTTCTTATTTTTTATGTTATCATACACCATAATGCTATTTACTGAGAACCTGAGAACACCCTTGTGAAAAGTGAGAATATGAATATTTATTTATTGGTATAATTAAAATTATATGTACAATTGTCCCTCCATATGCATGATTCCTACATCTGAGGATTCAACTGACTACTGATTGAAAATATTTAGATAAAAAAATAAAAATAACAATACGTAAAGATAATACAAATAAAAACCAGTCAGTGTAACAACTATTTACATAGTGTTATGTATCATAAATAGTTTAGAGGTTACTTAAAGCATACAGGAGGACATGTGTAAGTTATATGCAAATACTATACCATTTTATATATGGATCTTGAGCATGCACACATTTTGGTGCATATATATGTGCATATATGCACGAATGCATGTGTGTGTGTGTGAGAGAGAGTGTGTGTGTGTGTGTGTGTCTTTATCCATTTAGAATCAACCAACAGGATACTGAAGGACTTCCGGTCAGCATATACCAATGGAAAATACTCTCAGGAAATTTGCAGGAAGGAGGTAAAGTAAGGGAGGATATTTATTTCCCTAGATTTCTTCCCTCCAGAACCACATGTCAGCAGTCTCTTTATTCCTGTATTGAAGCCAACAGTTCCTATGGGGTAGTAACTCCTCTGCTTCAGTTCTCTACCTAGTTCTGATAACTGACCCCTCTCTTCCCTTCTCCAACAAGGCCAATGTCTATCTTCCTGGTATCTGCTTTATCATTCCTTGTTGATTTTTTTCATACTTTCTCACACATTTTAAAAGGTGCTTTAATTTTACTCTCCTCAATTATACTCTCTGTGAATTGCTATTCGTTTTCTGTCAAGACCCTGATGAGAATGCTTACATAATCCTTTGTCAGCCAAGAGTCATGTATCTCAGGACCTAATTGACTTGGCATATTTATAAGCAATATCAGTGCATTTATATTTCTGAATTCCCATTCTCGCTGCCTTATCCTTGTAACCTGCCAGCTCTTTGCTTTTATCTAGCTCTGAAATAGTCCATTCTTGTTCTTTCTCTTTGTGGTGCAGAGCTTCTTATTAAAGGTAATGGCAATAGAAAGGAAATCCAACTACCTTTCAGTTTTGAAAATGATGATAGCCATGGAATAGTCTTAGTTGTGTTAAATAATCTTTTTGAATATTTTTTCTTACATGCAAGACTTCCAGGAGCAGGTCTACTGTATTTGCATAAATACATATTAAAAGATTAACAATAATATCTTTGGAGGCTTAGCTATGGATAATGATTTAGATTGTGACACCAAAAAAAAATTCATATGATCAATGATTATCTCTACACTCAGGGAGAAATTCCCAGATCCCAGCCCAAATAAATTACATCTTTTTTTTCTGGGAAAGTTCCAGAAAATAGCAAACTCTTTCCACAATTACTGGTAAGACTGAGAAAAGCCACTGCTCAGAACAGTCCAACTGTGATGTATTTCCTGATATCGATAACTGAAGAAAAATTGTTCCCCTAGTCATAGAGATAATGGAGACCAAATATGATAGTATGGCAAATTGCTGAATTAGAAACCAAACACCGCATGTTCTCACTTATATGTGGGAGCAGAATGATGAAAATATATGGACACATGAAGGGGAACAACACACACTGGGGCCGTTTGGAGGGGGGGTTGCAGGGAGGAAGCACATCAGAAAGAATAGCTAATGGATGCTGGGCTTATAGGTGATGGGATGATCTGTGCACCAAACCACCATGACACTCATTTACCTAAATAACATATCTGCACATCCTGCACATGTAACCCTGAACTTAAAAGTTGAAGAAACAAACTAATAAAATAAAATAATGCATGCATAGAGATAAATAAATAGGTATTCAATACTTATAGAAGTGGATCATTTGTTAAGCCTTCCTAAAGCTTAGTTTGTCACCTTAACTTTACAATAAGTCAGAACACAAAAGACATTGATTAAGGGAAAAGTTTCTAGTGACTAAAATGGCAGCAGAGGTAGATAGTTGTTAAACATCTTTCTTGGATCAGGTGTTATCCATTATATTGCATTAAAAAAAAAGATCAGTCTAGTCACTGTCAACAAGGAGAGTATAATCTAGTAAAAGAGACACACATTTTATAAATTATAGTTTTCTTGTGACAAGATGAATTAGGAAAGGCAAATGCATTTACAGTCTGCTGAGAGAAATGCATGACATGGAGGTAGAGAAAACTGAAAAAAGCACAGAGGGTTGAATCAGTGCCTATCGTATCAGGAATAAGACATAGCCATGTCTTCTGTAGGTTGCACGTTTGAAGGAAAAGCAGCAAGATAGGAATTTCAACAAGCATATTTGAACTAGACAATGAAGAGCTTTAAAAGACACCCTTTGGAATTTTAACTTGATTATTTTGGCATTTAAAAAATTAGAGGTTTTTCAGAAAATGAAACAATCACTGTTTAAGTATACTCATGACAATTAGGGTGAGTGATATAACCACTGAAAAATTAGGCTGTTTAAAGACAGACATGCATGCTAAAATAACAGCAAGAAAACTATGAAATGAGAAAATAATAATTTTTAATTAAAAATTATATTGCTAACAGAAGAGTTCACTCATATGCTCCTCATGACACTGTAAATTTATTTGCTCTGCAAAGAAACTCAAAGTATGAAGTCATAAATTAAATAATTTACTTTCCCCTATTTCACACTACTAACTCTACCTTCGGTAATATCTATGTATTTTTCACATACACACACACACACATATATATAAATACATACACATACATACAAGTATGTTCACATGTGCACACATACATTTAATTTTGGGCATAATGATAACATGTACACATGTATATATACATATATAGAGAGATAAGGATGTATCACATTATTATATAATATATACCAAGTTATATAATATAAAAATTCACCAATTGATCTATAATAATGAAAATGCATAGTAGTTGATCACTGACTAATTTTAGTGTTTATCATTGTATTAAAATAATGTGCTATATATAGAGACATAAAGATTTAAGGAAAGCCTTTATGCTAGTTAAATATTTTGGTCAAAACAAAATATGGTGTTTAAAATATAACATAGAACAGAAAACAAAATAACAAAATGTACTCCAGTGATGAGAACAATGGAAAGTGATGAGGAGTTATATTTTATATTGTTATTTATATTATTGTGTCATTTTTACTTTAAGTAATAGAAAAATGTCTACTAAATATATGTAAATAGATATTCTAAATTACAGATAGGCATGCTAGTTTAAAATGTAAATATTGTTACCATGATCTTATTCCTCATTATGTCCCATACCTAGGGCAAAGACTGCTCATAGGAGGTACTTCATAAATACTTACTAGAGGCCAGGTGTGGTGGTTCACACCTGTAATCCCAGTACTTTGGGAATCCGAGGCAGGCAGGTTGCTGGAGCTCAGGAGTTTGAGACCAGCCTGGGCAACATGGAAAAACCCCATCTCTACAAATGTAAAGTAAAAGAATCAGCCAGGCATGTGGTGAGTGCCTGTCGTCCCAGCTACTCAGGAGGCTGAGGTGGGAGGATCTTTTGATCCCAGGAGGTGGCGGCCAATGGGCATAAAGAGTTAGAGACATTTGTTGCCTACGACTTTGAACACAGGCATTCTCAGTGATAGGAAATTGAAATGAGTGTGGGCTAATGGTTGAAGAAAACATTGTTTTTTAGTCTTGTATACTGTTACGGGGACTAAATACTTTCAAAAGGGAATCCCCAGGCTTTCAGAAGGAAAAAAGAAAAAAAGAAAAAAGAAAGATGACTGTTGAAGGAAGGCACCCAGGAGGTGGGCCGGAAAAGGAGGTTTTATTTTATCCACAACAGATTTTTCCAATATGTAAAATAGATTCAACGAAAGCAAAAGATAAATTGCTCTCCCTGTCTATGAGAGCTTAAATATCAGGATTTTCTGCCGTAATTTAGCTTATTGGGCAGACAGAGATATGTTCTCCATTGTTCAAGCTCTAACATAAAACCATGTATTCAGAATATGTCAAGGGGAAAGGCAATTATGCCATATTTCAAGCAAATGAGCTGTGAAGCTGGTCCAGAAATAAAAAGGAAAAAAAATCAGGTAATGTGAAAGAAAATATGAACATATAAAGGATGGGAATCTTCAGGAACATAGGGGATAATGACTGATTCATGTATTTTGGTTGCCTCTTTAAATCACTGAAATTTAGGATGACCTGAGAGTGTTTAATTTGTAAAATGATTGTATTTTATTTTATCATTAAGAACCAACTCATTTTTACTTTTAGGTTCTAGAAAGGCTAGGAAACCTCATGATAGAGTACAAGTTTTGAATATTTCTGTCTGCCTCTCTCTTTATCCCTGCCACTGTCTCTTCTTTACTTTAAAATTAGTAAATCACTAGGAGGACATCACCTTATCTTCATTTTTAAGGAACTAGAATAAAACTAGTGAATTATCTAATCTTTTCTAAAGGGGAAAGTTTAGACATTTATATTTATTTTGATGTATAGTAGCGTAGCAAGATATAATTGTATTCTGAATAAAATTAGTTGTCTAATTTTGGCTTGTTTTTATGAATGGCTTTATAAATAATTGTAAATGAAATGAAAGCAAAATATTTATTAAACTTATGAAAACAATTATTTAACAGAAGAAACTGAATTCCAAAAAGCTGTTATATTTTATAAATCATTATGTATGGAAATATTATAAGGTAGAATTCTTGAAATAAGCTTATTTCTAAAGCATGTTCTTAGAAACCATGATAATTAACAAGTAATAAAGATTATTTTCTTTCCTGATTATGTTTTTAAAAAAATTTTAATCTGTTATAGCATAAATAGTTGAGAGTTGAGATTTAGTGTTTATCTCAGGTATTGCATCGCTAAGGATAATTCTATATACCACCAAGAACTGTGGGTCGTCCGGCCATAAGACATTTCCAGACTTTTCAAAAAAAAAAAAAAGATGTTTTCACTGGATACTCACAGAAAAGAAGCTTGAATCAATGTAAACTACAACAAAATAAATGCATACATTTTAGCAGCAGGTAGAAAAGATGGGATATGAAGAATACAATTCTGGGGCAACTTTTTAATGCTTAGTAATACATAGGGCAAAATAAAAATGCTACAGAATGAGCTCTGCTTCTTCAGGTATTCCTATTGGCCTCATACCTTTGTAATGGTTAGGAGAAATCCACTGAACCCCAGTGAAGATACACATTCATACCTTGAGGAGTGCTTTAACTCACATCCAGTGATAAAACCAGTAACGGATTCCATACTTTTGATGAGCATTGTGTGGAGTATGTTCTTGTATAAATATATATGGTAAATAGTTATCCATTCTATAGTGGGATTATGGTAACCTTAAAAAGAAATTGTTTATTAATTTTAGAATAAGTGAATGTTATTCTCTCACTTGGATGATTCTTTTTTCTTGTTGTCTTAAGTGGTTGAACTTCTGTTTGTGTATTTAGCTGTCCATGCAACAATGTCTTTTTGGTTCATGACCCTTATACTTACTCACAACGTATGTTTGTCTTGAGCAATTAATGTATTTGAGGATTTCTTTTTGTTGAACACAAGATTTTCATTCACTCATACCACTTTAACATACTTGCTTCAATTAAATGCCATTGCTGCACCCGTATTATAGATAAAGACACTAAAATTCAGAAAGATAGACTACATAGCTTTTTCTGAGTGCACATACATGTGTAGTATATAATATACACACAAAACACTTAAATAATCACTATCAAAACTGAGGATTGAACCAAGATCTGTAGCTAATGCCAACGATATTGCTTTTAGGATATGTTTAGGATATAATGCATGCTAAAATGCTAGCCATTGTTATTACGTGATAACCATATATGAAGATTGTGTTTAACTACAACTGTGATGATTATTATAAAATAACAATATATCACATTCATACTGTGTCCTGAATGCATTTTGAAGTCTAGTAAAGATATCTTTAGTCCCTTTAATCAGGATTGTGGAATACAACATTGAAACTTGGTCACAATGACCCTTTGCTATCTCGCTGTTTCTTATAATTTTCGTACCTTCTGGGAATATAAAAAGTTCTCAAGTATAATGATTCTACTTCCTGACATGGTCAAACTTAAAAATGACCAAATTATCTCTGTTTCCTGACATCCATGCCCTATTTAAGGTCTTCCTTTTGACTATGGGCAGGAGCTATACTTGGTTCTAACCAACAGAATACAGAAAAGGTAATAGAATGGCACTTGACTGATTACACTACATAAAACTCTAACTTTTGCTTTGTTAGCAGAGTCTCTCTATTGACTTTTCTGTTTGCACAGTTTGATGAAGCAAGACACCATGCTGTGGAGATCCATTTGGCAAGAAACTAAAGGCAGCCACCATTCAAATGCTTGGAAAAAGCTACAGCCTTTTGTCTGATGGTAAAGGAGGCACTGAATCTAGTCAACAACAACAGAAGTTTGAAGGAAGATCCATTCCCCAGTGGAACCTCAGATAACACCTCAAGTCTGGCCAACATTCTGACTATAAACTTGTGAGAGACCCTGAAGCAGAGAATTCAGCTAATCCATGACTGGGTTTCTGACTCTCAAAAATTCTGAAATAATATATGCATGTTGTTTTATGCCTTTAAGTTGTGGTAATTTGTTATGCAGCTATAGATGACTTGCAGATTCCGGTATCTGAAAGTGAGTGGCTGCCCCAAAAAACACTACAAATGTGGGAGTGGTTTTATAATGAGATAATGAACAGAAGATAAACAATTTTTGAAAAGCATGATAAAGACTAAGTTCTCTCCATCAGACTATTATGAATAAGAATTTTGAGGACACCGCCAGTGATGGCTCAAAAGGAAGTAAGGAATATGCTTCTAGAAACTGGAGGAAGGGAGACGTGTACCAGCAGGGAGCTTAGTGAAGTAGTCTCTTGTAGTTATGTAGACAACAGAAAATATAAGTGATGAACTTGGTTATTTAGTTAAGGAAATCTTTAAGAAAACTGTTGGATATGCCACCTGTTTTTTTCTTGATTTCTGTAGCAATGTGTGAAAATATAGGAAGATAATTTAAGGAAGGAACTGTTAAAAGGACTTGATAATTTAGAAAATTCTAGCTTTTCCAATAACAAAAGGTGTTAAAATTAGGAAATTGTTTCTATGAACTGTCAGAAAAACATGGTCTTTAGGTAAAGCTTGGTGTAGAGAAAATGGTGTAATTACACAATCTTTGCTAAAACTTCAAAAGATCGAATGATCAGAGTATTTGGTCATAAAAATGGCCTTTTAAAGCTATCAAAATTTTGTCTCACAGAACCTCTCAATCTAATAATAGGACCTCTAGGAAGCTTAATCTCTTGTCATTCACTTCTTTCTATGGGAGTCCTAGGTAGAAGAGGGATTAACTAGAAGGCATTTGAGGGTATGACTTTTATCTAATAGAGGGAAACCCTGGCAAATACAGAAAACACCTACTCAGTTTTTGAGAAAATTGTTTTAGCAAAAACACTGCCAACTTGGACTAAAGGGAAAATGGAGAGTGAAAAATGAAAAGGGGCATTCAGACTTCTGAAATTCTACCGGCAGTAAGGAAACCACTAAATCTACTTAGGCACGGACACATTCTACTTCCATGAAATAAAGGAAGGATGACTGAGAGGCTGGAATGAAGAACACAGAAATAAAGGGAGAGCCAAGGAGAATTATTCTGAGGCTTTGAAATCTAGTCAAGGATTAGCCAACGTTTTTCCCTGGATAAATTTTAAAATCAGTATGGACCAGTAAATCATTTGTCATCCTTTTTGAACAGAAATATCTATTCCTGCTATCCTCTGACTGTTGTACCACGTGTGTTGGGTGTGTGGGGGACAGACAACTTGTGTCTTTAGCTTTATAGATTGACAGGGTAAAGGAAATTACACTAAGAAAGTTTCATCCTTACCTGGATCCAGTTTTGATGATAAATAACTGGACATAGAGCAGATAGTTTAATGGGATGGGACTCAGGGACACTGGGAGGAGCTGAATGAATTTTTTTCTATAAGAAGGACACAGATCACTGGGGTCAGCAGATGGGCTGTGATGGAGAGACTATAACACAGCTCAATTTGTTCCCAGCTCTTGGTAGCCACGTTCCTGTGTGATAATCCTTTGAACAGAAGCAGAGCCTGTTACTTGTTTCTAACTATTAGAACATGGCAAAAGTGACTAGAAATCTGTCACTTCTGTAAGTGATTTAATCTCTTCATGCACTTGTTTCCTCATTTGCTGACTGGGAGAAGTGGTTGGGTTGATTATGTAAATACTAACATAAGAACTTTCATATAAGTAAAGTTTCTAGACATTCCTTGAGCAGTACTTTCACACACATGTGTTCAAGGAAGATTAGCTGTTATTGTTTCCAGGTTGATGCTATTATTGTTGTTATATTTAATTTATGGCATATTACACAGTTTGATTATAGGCAAATAACTGTAATTAAACAAGAGTTGCAAGAGAAAAGCATAGCTAAGTTGAACAGAAGAAGAATTTGGCAGTAATTGGTGGTATTATAAAAAGATCCCATGAAAAGTTACCATTTGAGGTGGACCCAATGGATTAAACTTCATTTAGAAACATGTTAATAAAATGAATGTGTTTTCCATTGAAAAGATATAGCGAACAGTGGTCTGGCCATTTTAATGTAAAAGAGAATGGTAGATACAGGAAAATGGCATAATTATTTCGAGAAGGTGTTTTTATAGAAGACTAAGGATAAGTCCTGAAATACCTGGTGAGAGTATGGATCTTATTTTGTCTAAAAATAATCGTGGGCATGTACTTTCTCTAGTTCCCATAAGAGATTCAAAGCATGCAAATGATTTCTTACAGTAAAGAAATGCTTGGGTGTAAATACCTTTGTATATCTCTTTTATAGTATCATATTTTAATTTTGAAATCTCCTGTCTCTTTCAATCGACTGAGTGGCAATGCTTTCTTTATCACTATATTCCAAGGGCATGATGATATTTTGCTCTGAGACCATGGTAGTATTAGTTGTGTTAAAGTTGAATGAAATTAGTGTGTTTTGTTATGAACATGTTTACAAATGATGATCATTATTCAGATCACTCAATTTATCAATCTGTAATATTGTCTAGTACACTAAAATAAAAATCCACCTGCAGTTTATTTGGGGAAATAAATAAGTACCCAGGAATTAGGAAAAGAGAAATGTGTGCAGAGAGCTAATAGATAATGTTAAACTCCTTAGTGGCCATGTGTTTGTCTGTGTATCCAGAGGACAGCTTTTGTTAACATGTCACCAGAAGATGGTTACTTCATCAGGGAGCATCTGCATCAGAGAGCATCAGGGAGCATACTAGTACTGCATCAGGGAGCAGTACCGCATCAGGGAGCAGTCTAGTGACTCACATACGTTTCACAATGACAGCAAAGACGTTGCTTAAATTAAAACAGCAATTCAAGAAATAGGAAGAAATGGAATTGAACAACATGTGTTAATTCACAAAATCATATTAAAGTATTACACAATAATTTAAAGCAGGCATAATTCCTTGTCAAGGGAAGATATTGGCATAAAGTATCCAGTTAGTCTCTCCGCAATGTAGATGAAGCTAGGCTGAGTATTTGACTTTATAATTCCCTAATCCATTTATTTTGGCTAGACTCCTTTCCAATAGTTACTAAAATATAATCATGGAATTTAGTAGTTTGAGGGCACTGAAGTAGAGACAGTGATTCTTTAAATTGTCATAAAGGGTTATATTCCAGTGGAACTCCTTTTACCTGATCTCCTAATAACTTCATTGCTTTATTAACAGTCCATCACCATTATGTAAAACCTGAGATAGAGACTTTATTTTTTACCAGTCTGACCTACAGGCAGTATTGACTTACCACTGCAAACATTCAGCTTCTGCCTTGTGAACTTAGCTTCATTTTGGCTCCTGCTCTAGTTGCCCTTGACTAATTTTTCTCCATGTTCCACTTGGCTGAACTGACTTTATTGTTGATTACTCCCCAGGAAACAACTGCTATTTTTGGGGGGGGTGGGGGGAGGTTTCTCTTCAAATCCTCATACCCTTTTTGCTTACTATTCAAACAATGGCATTTTATGTATGATAATGTTATAGTATAGCTTGCAGTGAAGTAAATTCTTGTGAGTGTGCCGGTTTCTTGGCCCACTGAGAATATCTCATTCTTTCTTCAAATTATGATATGAGAAACCTGAGAGGTGATGATATGCTGCTTACTTTGATGTGCTCCAAAGGGCTTTGAATATTGAGCTTTGCCTTCAAAAATAATTAAATAACATACAATGTAAATGAAAAAGATAAACACCTTTCAAAATAATATGTCCAAGGGATTGATTAATTGGTATAGTAAACTTGTGTATTAATATTAATACTAAATAGCTGATTTACTCTATAAATTTACAAGTGGCCTAAATCCAAAATGTTGCAAAAGTTCAAAACATCCACTATGCTAACTTGTTTCAAGTGCATTTCTATCTTCAATCTAAAATTTTCACCCAATGACTTGCTCATAATTTGAGTGAATTTAGTATTATTTCAATAATCCTTAGTTTACACTGTAACCAGTAAGAACCAGAAATAAATGGCAAATAGGACACTGAGTAGGCAGCTGAATTCTTGAAGCAACAATAAACCTAAGCATTAATTATTTTGTAAAAAAGTGAGAGAGAAAGAAACAGAAACAGACAGGGAGAGAGAGAAAAAGAGCAAGAAAGAAAAACAGAATATTCTAGAGCAGCAGTTCCCAACCTTTTTGGCACCAGCAAGCAGTTTAATGAGGGCAGTTTTTCCATGGGAAGGGAGGGCAGTATCGTTTCAGGATGAAACTACTCCACCTTAGATCATCAGGCCTTAGATTCTCACAAGGAGCGCACAACCCAGACCCTTCAGTGCACATGGGCAGTTTGCGATGGGTTCGCGCTCCTGTGAGAATCTAATGCCACTGCTGATCTGACGGGAAGTGGAGCTCAGGCAGTAATGCTTGCCAGCCGCTCAACTCCTGCTGTGCAGAACTAGATAGTACTGGTCCCTAGACCTGAGGGTTGGGGAGCCCTGTTCTAGAGAGCATAATTATATTTTCTTCATCTACTTTTTAAATGTCAGGGTACATGCTTGCCAAGACATAATATAGCATATTGCCTAGGTACTGCAGGGGCAGTCATACTGGAATACTATCATACAGGTTGTATGGGATGTCTTCCCTATGGTGGCAGAGCATCCCCAAATGATAATTCCCAAAAGTTTTGATGCAGAAACTTCAGGCAAAGATAATGGTTTTGCATGTTCAAGAATCATTTCAGCTATTTTGTGAGTGCCACTCTCGCAACAATGTATGACCATTATGTGGGGCTGTCTGCTTCCAAACTGCTCAGTAGAACAGCGCTGATATCAACGGTGCAGTCCATTTGGGGTGATTTTGAAATAAGTTGCATTTCATAGTACACCTTCGTTACTGTAAACTAGGCCTTATAGCTTTCCTGCACATTTCCTTTCATTAATTCAGCAACTGAAATACCAGATCCTCAGTAAAGCAAACACATAATGCATTTTATTGCTTGCAGTTCTGGAAAATCAGGGCCTTGTGCGTGAGGCAGGGATCTATATGATTTCAGTGTCCAGTGGATTAAATCAACACAAAACTTGTGCTATAGATCAGATATGTATTATAAAAGAAGGGTGCTAAAATAATAAAGAGCCACACTGTGCACTTAATTTTCAGAATTAAAATTCTATATTCTATTCCTATGCCCCTGTAATTACAAAGAAACAGGATGATTTGAAATAAGGAGAGAAAAAGAACATGTGTTCATTCCCGGGTTATTACATGCTCTTTATCTTTATATACATTTCTTCATTTGAATTGAAATAAGGAAAAGATAACTTATATCTACACATTTGATTGAAAAAAGAAAATATAAGGAATATTCATTTGCTTAAGTGAGCTGATTTCATATATGTACGTATGTAGTTTTCATGTTGTAAGGTAAAATACAGTATGTAATTCATGTTTTTAACAATACTGTAAAGAACTTTTTGCAAATCTGGCTTATGTAAAACTATACATATTTAATAATTAATTCTAGTTTTTAATAATAATAATATATCTATACAATTCACATTTAGACATTCCTGAAAATGTCATCCTTTATAAAATATAAAATAAAAACGTAACTAAATATACAGAAAATTCTCAACTCAGTTTTATAGTTGACAAGAAGAAAGATCAGTTCACTTGCTGATATTTGAACAAGGATTTTTAACAGGAAAATGTGAAAAGTATTGTCAAACAACACAATTACAATCATAAATAAAGCAAGTGCCAGTTTCTGAAATTGTTTAGAGTGTGTTTTGGTTGACTTTTAATTACACTGAGTTTGTTTTTAAAAAATTCTCTTTCTTCCTGTTATAAATGAGTGTTTTTCAATGATATCTTCATCTATTATTAATAATTCCTGTTTGAAAAGTTTGGACATGGATTCTAGGACTGTAGCTGGACATGAATTACATATCTACCCCAGAGAAAAAGTTCTTTAGCTTATCAAAAAATAAAAATTTGTGTATTGCTCATTTGTATTAAAAATCAATGTCAGATTGTATTATAGAAGCAATGAAATCTTATATTCATTTATCATCTAATGAAGTTGAAAAATAAGATATTCTATCTTAATAGATTTGAATTAATATAGAATAGTCTGAAAAATGTTTTTGCAGGCTATAAAGACTATGTATTCTAATGAATAAATGCAAGCATGTAAATTACTATTCTGTAAGATAATAAACTGCTCCTAAAAAAATTAAAAGTAATTGGGAAAGAATAAAATCATATTTGTATCTCATAATATACTCTAAAAGAAATTCTTAATTTAAAATTTCAGTGTAAACATAAAATCCTAAAGAAAAATCTCATTTATGATATATTTAAAGGCAGAACTGAAGAAGCAAAGGCTGACTAACATCATTACATAAATAATTTTGCCATTAAGATTTTGTTTTTAGGACACTGCTTAAAACTTTTGGTAATTGCAGAGGTCAAAATATATAAATATCTAAAAACTCTTTAGTATTTACTACTTAATGGTAGGAAGAAGTTTTGGTAGGATAGGTAAGGCAAAATATAGATCACAAAACCTTAATATATTAAATGTATTAAAGTTTATGCAGAAATGACCATAGATGGCTATTTCAATGAACTTTCCAATGAAAAAAGATAAAGTAAAACAGGAAAATAGTCCCTTTTGTGATGTTGAATATAACTCTTTGTTAGATGATTAAAATATATAAATAATCTTTATAATTATTTAATTACTAAAAAATAATTATGGCATATCTCTAAAAAACCAGAGCACTGGTAACATGCCAAGCCCTGTTCTAAGCATAGGAACATAGAAATTTGTTTAAGTAGATAAAAACCCCAGTTTTCTTAAAGCTACAATTAGACGATTATTAAGTGCAAATGAGAGGTAAAGTAAGGCTATTTTCAGAAGTGAAACAGCACAAAGCCACACACACACACACACCCCTCCCCCACACATCTACATAGGTATGCACATGGCAGCAAAAATATCATTTTTGTGTAGACTAATATGGATGAACATATATTTTTAAGTACAGAAGCAATAAGGCAAGTGTTTCTATTAGGTGGCCTCTAAATTCCCAGTAAAGTACAACACGGTAATCTCCAAGGAGTAAAGGTAAAGATAGCATTCGGAACTTGTAGATAGTAGGAAATTACTGGAATTTGGTAGTTGACAAGTAGAAATCAATAAAAGCACTACTGAAGGTCAGAGAGAAGACTTTTGGCTTGACAATCATGCTTCCCATGATACTTTTCTTGGGCAATAGCTAACAGATTGTGAGCAATAATGACAACAGCAATGAAAACAACAGCAGGTGAATGTATGATCAGCCTAGGATTTGGAATGGAACATACAGATTGGAAAAGTGAAAAGGAGCTGACATTTGTTAAAGGCCGCATGGAGAACATTTTAGAGTGAGTGTTAAAAACCAAAGCTTTCCTCTCACTTAAAAAAAAAAAAAAAAAAATGCTCCTGTTTAGAAAAGTTAAATATCTTTTCTCAAAATCTATTAAGTAGTAAAGTCATGAATTGACCTCATAGCTATTTAACTTCAAAGTGTATATTTTTTTCATCAGACCATGCGTATGTTGATTTGGGCCTAAAATTACTACTAACCATAGGAAGCAAAAAGTGGTTATAGGAACTGGGCTGATGAAGGAGAGAGGCAAAAAGCATAAAAAGTCACATGGATGGTGAGAGTGGGGTATGTGCACTAGTTCCCGAATTGTTAATGAAGTAAAAAGAATGCAGTGGAAGTGTGTAGTATGGAGGGTGGGAAAACAGGAGAATGTATTTGTGTATTTTATGTTCACCATGGGATCATAAAACTCCATCACGTAAAATAGACACAAAACTGTATACAAAACTGCCTGGTCTTAGTTGTTTACTAAAAATGTTTTATGTGTTTTCCTGTAGAGAATATGACTGAGGTTTTAAAACGCCTTGTCTTTAATTATGTGTGCATATTTAAGAACTCCCTGTGGAGAACAATGGGATTAATGTTGTTTTTAAGCATTATTGTCTTTAGCATTTGGCAATAACATCCAATCATTATTGTGACAAAGGATATCTTGTTTCAAATTTTTATAGCAATTATGCCCACTCTGAATCAACTAAGTGTGACAAAAATGTCACAAGAAAGAAAGAAGTAAAATGTGTTTTATGTATGATTTAATAGGTTATTTCTTCTTTTATCACAAATTATACTTAAGCATCTTTGGTAAAAATAAGGTATGGTTTCCAGATACTTTATATTGATGTGATTAATATAGCAAAACAGGTAGAATAAAAAACTCTTTCTTCACATCAAGTATATTTATAGCACATATTTGCAACGATGCTTGCTCAATATTTTGGACATGTTTGAGGCTAAATATGATATTATCTATGATGGACACTATGAGATAATAATCATAAAAGCATTGTTAATGTGTATTCACAAATTATGAAGATATTCTTCACATCGAACATGCAGCTTTTTAATTAATAGACTTTAGGTTGATTCTGTATCTTTGCTATTGTGAATAGTACTACAATGAACATACGTGTGCATGTGTCTTTATAACAGAATGATTGATATTCATTTGGACATATACTCAGTAATAGGATTGTTGGGTCAAATGGTATTTGTGGTTATATACACCATGGAATACTATGCAGTCATAAAAAAGAACAAGATCATGTCCTTTACAGGGACATAGATGGAGCTGGAGGACATTATCCTTAGCAAACTAATGCAGGAACAAAAATCCAAATATTGCATGTTCTCACTTCTAAGGGGGAGCTAAATGAAGAGAACACATAAACACATAGAAGTGAAAAATACACACTGTGGTCTTTTGGAGGGTGGGAGGAGGGAGAGGATCAGGAAGAATAACTAATGGGTACTAGGCTTAATATCTGGGTGATAAAGTAATCTATACAGCAAACCCCTATGACAAAAGTTTACCTTTGCAACAAACCTGTACTTGTACTCCTGAACTTAAAAGTTAAAAATAAAATGAATAAATATAAAAATAAAAAATAAATAAAAATAGATTTTATTTTAAAAACACTTTTACAGTTAGGGTAAAGTAGAAATGGTAGTATGAAAATTTTCTATATACTCTCTCACTCACTTCCCCTATTATTACTATTTTATATGACTATGGTGCATTTGTTATGATGAATGAACCAATATTGGTGCATTAGCATTAACTAAACTCTACAGTTCGTGTAATTTTTATTGGAACATATCAAGGGTACAGACTATTGATATTGACCTTGATTTGAAGTTGAATTTACCAATATAAAGTTGCTTTCTCCTCTACCTTTTCATACTGTACTCTTTGGAAGAGAGCTACTATCAAAGCCCATGCTTAAAGAGTGGAATATTTTCTTCCTCCTTATTCAGATAAGGATATCTACACAAGCTGTTTGGAATTCTTATGCATGGGATATTTGTCTCCTCTTTCTAATGTATTTATATGTTTAATAGGAAAAAGGAATGTAGAGATTACAATACAAATTTCAAAAGTAGAATCAAAAAACAGAATAATAAAACCAAAAGTTGATTCTTTGAAAAAAGTCAATAAAATTGCAAAAATTTAGCTATACTGATCAAGAAAGTGGAAGGAGACTTAATCACTAAACTCAGACATGATAGTGACAACGTTATGTCAAACCTTAAAAAAAAATTATAAGAAAAAACTACGAAAATTATACACTACAAATTAGATATCCATGATGAAATTCATAAATTCCTAGAAACACAGATTACAAAATTGACTCAAGAAGAAATAGAAAATCTGAATAGACATTTAACAAATAGAGATTGAATGTGTAATTTTAAAAAAAACTTCCTAAGTAAGGAAACCTCACAAAATTCTATCAAATATTTAAGAAAACTAATGCCAATCTTTTACAAACTCTTCCAATAATCAGAAGAAGTTGAAACACTTTCTAAATCATTCTATGAGATCAGCATTATGCTAGTACCAAAGACAGAGAATGACATCATAAGAAATGGTATCATTATAGACCACTATAGGCCAATATCCTTTATAACTATTGACACAAAAATGATTGGCAAATAGTAGCAAACAGAATTTAGCAGCATATTAAAAGGACAATTCACTATGACCAAGTGGGATTTATTCTAGGAATGCAGGAGTTGTTTAACATTAAAAAAATACAAAAACACTAAGAGTAAGATACCACAATAAAAAAATAAAAACAACAGCAAAAATATGTACATCTCAATTTATGAAGTAAGATTATTAGAAGTAAATGAAACCTCTTTTGAAATCGAAAGACCCAAAAACTAGGAATAGAGGAAATTTCCTCAAAATAATACAGGACATTTAATTTAAAAAATAAATACATTGTGCTCAGTGATGAAAGCTTTCATACTCAGAGCAGGAACAAGACAAGGATATCCACTTTAACCACTTCTTTTCAACATTTGCTTGATATTCAAGCCAGAACAATTACAGAAAAATACAAATAAAAGACATACAATTAAAATAAACTAGTATAACTATCTCTATTCACTGTTGTATAATTATATAGCATTCCAAAGAATGCACACATGCACACACACACAAACCTTAGAGGTAATACATTCAGCACATTTACAGTATACATTGTAAATACACAAAATCAACAATATTACTATAGACTAGCAACAAATAACCTAAAAAAGAAAGTAAAAATTTTCATTTACAATAACATCAAAATGGATATATATAATTTGATGTTATTATACACATCTTTCACCTTCTTCATTATATATATAATTAAGCTTTTACATATGTGTGTGTGTATATATAGGTGTGTGTGTGTGTATATATATATATAGAAGATGAAAGATGTGTATGCTGACAACTGAAAACCACTGTTGAAATAAGAACCTAAATAATGAAAAATATCTTGCATTTATTAATGTAAATAATTAATATGAAGATGAAAATACTCCCCAAAGTGATCTACATATTCAATGCAAACCCTATCAAAATCCCAATGGTTTTTGTTTTCAGAAACGGTAAGGTCAATTCTACAATTCATATGAGATTGCAAGGTATCCTGAGTAGCCAAAATGATTTTGAAAAAGAACACATTTGGAGGAAGAATACTTTTCAATTTCCAAACTTTCTACAAATCTCCACTAATTCAAACAGTGGAACTGGCACAAGGATAGGCACACTTATCAGTGGAATAGAATTGTGAGTCCAGAAATAAATGTATGTATCTGTGGTCAGTTGATTTGTAATAAGGGTGCTAAGACCATTCACTAGGAAAAGAACACATTAACACAAGATGCTGAGACAACTGGATATCCACATTTTGTGTATTTATCTTGTATATAGTACCTGTGCTGACTATGTTAACTCAAAGGTTGTGTGTGTGTTTGTGTGTGTGTGTGCGCATTCATGGGAATGTTGTATGTTTAAAATTATGAAAACTATGAATGGAGATAGTTCTACTACTTCCTTTTTAACACCTAGATATAGGTGTATTATCAAACAACAGCAAAAGAAAAACAAAGACTTAAAGAAACGACTCCAAAATTTCTCAATGTTTTCTCCAGAAAAGAAAGATATTTGGTTGCAGATATTTGGAAATGCCCAAATATGCTTCTCATTGTTTTCCATAAAATAAATAACGATTTTAAGGTAAATATAGTATAGTATGTGGGTGTCTCTTGTCTTATCTTTGCATTTTTCTGTATTTTAAATATCTCCAAATTAGATGAATATGTTAATGAGAAAGAAATTCTATATTAAAAATAATTCTGTTTTCACTACAAAATATGTGAACATAAAAATTATAAGTTTACTTATATACTATACCTTTTTCAAGTAAATATTTTCTTAACATTTTACCAATACTAATTAAAGGTGGGTATATTATACATATATAATTTATAAGTATCATAGACATCTCTAGGTTTGCTAAATGTAAATTTAATTAGCACAATAATATATGAGCAATGTTTCAAATAATGAATAAATTCTACCTTTGTTTTTAGTTATCTGAAATTATATGTTTACCTTGCTTGTGAAGTAGGATATTTCTCTGACCCCTTCTTGGGACTTGCTACAGGGTTGCCTCATTTACTCAGCCTGACACTCAAAACTCCTCGTGGGAGGGAGCATGTGAGCAAACAAGTGCAGGAACTGGAGAGAATGACCACTGGAACCTGCCGGCTACTTTGGTGCCAGAGGGATCAAACTCCACTCACTCTTACCTGATGCCTTCCACCCCTCGCAAGAGGGACCATGCAGGTGAGTGGGTGTAGGAACAAGAGTGAGCGCTTTTGGGTGCTGGCAGGAACAAACTCAGTTTGTTGTTCCACAACAAAAACTTGTGGGAGGGAGCACAAGTAAGGGATCCTGCTGGCCTCTTTTGGGTGCTGGCAGGAGCAAACGCCATGTGGGACCCATGACAGCATCCAGGTCAGGGTGCCTGTGATGCCTAATGCCCCAAAGGGTGTGTTACAGTGCTCTTTTAGCTCTGCCATCCATTGACGGCTTGAGTGTTCACAACTCCGTGAGTCCTTTGCCTTTTTGCATGATGCAGCTGCCCTCCACCAATGAGGGCAAAGAACCACTGTGACAGCCTTTTGTATCTGCATTTGTGGCTCCTGAGCTCTTGTCTGGCATCCAGGAAAAATGAATCATGTTAATAAGTTGAAGGATGGTAAATGTGGGGGATTTTATTGCTGCTGAAAGTGGTTCTCAGTGGGAAGGGGAGCTGAAAAGGGGATGAGGCAGGAAGGTGATCTTTCCCTGAAGTCTGGCCATCTCCAGGTGGATTCTTCTCAGAAGTTATGCCATTAAGCTGTCCCTCTGAAATCAAGCTGCTTGTCTCCAGCGTCCAGTCATAGTCCCATCTACTGGCTGAATCTGGGGTTTTTATAGGCACAGGATATAGTGGGGTGTGGTCATGGGTGGTTTAGAAAAAGGCAACATTCAAGTGAGAAAACAGGAATATAAGTTCTTTCTTTGGGCAATGGTTTTAGGCTTTTCACCCTGAGGTTGGAGTTTCAGTGGAGACCCACACGTTTTTGCCTAGAAAAAATATTTTCTGCCCCCTGTCCCTATCACAAGGAGAAATTGTTGTTGTTTAGTGTTTTCTAGCTTGCTTACTGGTTAAATTTGCATGACAGTCTTGAAACTGCATATTCTATGGATTTTCTTATTCAATATTTTTCTTTGTGAATAAACCCTGGTAGGCCTGTCACAGTGGCTAGTGTCTGTAAATCCTACACTTTGGGAAGCTGAGGCAGGCGGATCACTTGAACCCAAGAGTTCAGATTAACCTGGGCAACGTAGTGAGACTTTATCTCAACAAAAATTAGCCAGGCATGGTGGTACACACCTGTAGTCTTAACTACTCAGAAAGCTGAGGTGGGAGGATCACTCAAGCTCAGGAGGTGGAGGTTGAAGTGAGCAGAGATCATGTCACTGCACTACAACCTGGGCAAAAGAATGAGACCTTGTCTCAAATAAATAAATGAATAAATACATAAATATATTTTAAAAATAAATAAACTCTGGTAAATAGAGCAGTTATTACCTGTTTTCCTTGAAAGTGAATATATTATCAGAAATTTCTTTCACAATCACTATAAGATACAGTGTAAATCCCATGTGAATATAAGCAAGCCATTTTACTTGTTCATAGTTATTTTTGTGGGCTACATAAACCTTCAGAAACACTTGAGAAATCAGTTAGGTGTTTTTAGTCTTTTTTTCACTTGTATTTTGGTTTTGGTTCAAAATGTCCTTTTATGTAGACATGCTAAAAATATCATAAACTATATTTCAAGACGTGTATCTTATGTATGCACACATAAATGTTACCACCTAGATAATTTCAGGTGTTCAATAATAGATATTGGAGAGAAAATTCAAACGTCTTTCTACTTGACATTCAGAAAGTTTTGTAATCTACAGAAATGGAATTTTTTCTTTTTAATTTGTCAAGAAAAGGCACACAGACTTCTAATTGAAATTAATGGTGATAGAACTAAGATTGTAATAGCTTGTAAGGAGCCAGAAGTAACACTTATAGAACATGCAGATATAAAAAAAAGAAAATTATTTTTGACATCTCATATACAGGTAGAAAATTAATCTGGAAAGTCATTTGGTAAAGTAACTAGCTGTCAAAATAGCTTGTGTTCATTTATTTATTTTAATTTTATTTTTAAAAACTTTTATAGATTTAGCGGGTATGTGTGCAAGTTGGTTACATGAATATATTGCATAATGGTGGGTTTGGACTCCATCACCTAATTAGTGAACATTTAACCCAATAGGTAATTTTTCAACCCTCACCTGCTTCCAACCCTCTCCCCTTTTTGAATCCCTAGGACTATCATTTCCATCTTATGTCCATGTGTACCCATTGTTTAACTTCTACTTGTAAGTAAGAACTGGTTATATTTGTTTTGTGTTTCTGAATTATTTCATTTAGGATAATGGCCTCCAGCTCCATCTCTATTGCTGCAAAAAGCATGATTTCATTATTTGTATGACTGCATAGTATTCCATGGTGTATATATCCCACATTTTCCTCATCCAATCATCTGCACTGAACACTTAGGTTGATTCCATGGTTTTGATTTTATGAGTCATGCTGTGACAAACATACGAGTGTAGGTATTTTTTGATGGAACATTTTCCTTTGAATAGATAGCTAGTTATTGGGATTGCTGAGTCTAATGGTAGTTATATTTTCAGTCCTTTGAGCCTGACTTCAAATTATACTATAAGGCTATTGTTACCAAAATAGCATGGTGCTGGTATGAGATAGACACATAGATCAATGGAAATTAATAGAGAACCCAGAAATAAAGCCAAATACCTACAACAAACTGATCTTTGAAAGAAGTTGACAAAAAATATACAATGAAAAATGGGAATTCTATTCAATAAATGATAAAAGGAAAATCAAATTTCCATACACAGAAGAATAAAACTGGACCCCTATCTCTTACAGCATATAAAAATTAACTCAAGATAGATTAACAAATTAAATGTAAGACCCAATACTATATGAATCATACAGAAAACCTAGGAAAAGCTCTTCAGGACATCAGCGTAGGCAAAGAATTTATGACTAGGACCTCAAAAGCAAATGCAACAAAACAAAAATAGACAAATGGGATTTCTAACTAAAAACTTCTGTATAGTAAAAGAAACAACAGAGTGAACAGAAAATTTACAGAATGGGAGAAAATATTTACAAAATATGCATCTGACAAAGGACCAATATCCAGAATCTACAAGGAACTTAAACAACTCAAGGAAAAAAAAAAAAAAAAAACCACTAAAAAGTGGGTAAATGATGAACAGTTCTCAAAAGAAGAAACACAAGCAGCTAACAAACATTTAGTTTTAATGGACAAAAAAATGGTATATACTTATCATGTAAAATGTTGTTTAAAATGTGTATATATTGTAAAGTAGCCAAGTTGAGCTAATTAGCATATGTATTACCAGACAAATTTATCATTTTGTAGTGAGAACAATTTAAATATATTATCTTAGCAATTTTTAAAAATACAACACACTCTTACTAGTTATATTTACCATGTTGTACAATGGAACTCCTCAACATAGTTCTCCCATCTAACTGAAATATTATATTCTTTGATGAAGATCTCACTAATAGCCACTCATAACCCTAATCTGCTGGTAGCCACTATTCTGCTCTTCACTTTAAAAATTCAATTTTTGTTTTTACATTCTACATATAGGTGAGATCATGTGGCATTTATCTTCCTGTGCCTGGCTTATTTCATTTAACATAATCTCCTCTAGGTTCATCAGTTTTGTCCCAAATGAAAGAATTTTCTTCTTTTTAAGGCTGAATAATATTCCATTGTGTATATGTACCTGATTTTCTTTACCCATTCATTCATTAATGGACACTTAGGTTGATTCCATATCTTGACTATTGTTAATTAATATGGTTTGGCTCTCTGTCCCCACCCACATCTCATCTTGACTTGTAGTCTCATAATTCCCATATGTTGTAAGAGGGACCGAGTGAGAGATCACTGAATCATGGGGGCAGTTTCCCTCGCACTGTTCACGTGGTAGTGAATAAGTCTCACGATGTCTGATGGTTTTAAAAATGGGAGTAAAAACGGGAGTTTCCCTGCACAAGCTTTCTCTCTCTTTTTGCCTGCTGCCATCCATGTAAGACATGACTTGCTTTTCTTTGCCTTCCACCATGATTGTAAGGCCTCTCCAGCCATGTGGAACTGTAAGTCCATTAAACCTCTTTTTCTTCCCAGTCTCAGGTATGTCTTTATCAGCAGTGTGAAAATGGATTAATACATTAACAATGCTGCAATAAAAATGGGAGAATAGATATCTCTTTTTAATATCAATTTCATTTCCTTTGGATATATACTGAGTAGTCAATTTGCTGGATAATACGGTGGTCCTAGTTTTAATTTTCTGAGGAACCTCCATACATTTTCTCTCATAATGACTGTGTGAAGTTACATTCCCACCAACAATATGAAACAGTTCCGTTTTCTCCACACTGTTGCCAACACTTGTGAACTTTTCTTTTTGATAACCGCCATTCTAGCAGGTGTGAGGTGACATCTTACTGTGCTTTCAATTTTCATTTTCCAGATGATTAGTGATATTGATCATTTTTTCATATACCTTTTGACTACTTGTACATCTTCTGTTGAGAAATGTCTATTCAGATCATTTGCCCAATTTTTAATCAGATTATTTGTTTACAAATTATTGTGTTGTTTGAGTTTCTTATATATTTTAAAATAATAATCTCTTATGAGAGTCATAGTTTGCAAATATTTTATCCCATTCTGCAGATTGTTTCTTTACTCTGTTAATGGTTTCGTTGGCTTTTCAGAAGTTTTTTGGTTTCATATCATCTCATTTGTCTATTTTTGCTTTTGGATTTTTGCTTTAGAATGCATATCCAAAAAATTTTTGTCCAGATCAATGTCATGAAGTTTTTACTCTATGTTTTCTTCCAATAATTCTGCAGTTTCGAGTTTTATGTTTAAGTCTTCAATCCATTTGGAGTTTATTTATTCATTTATTTATTTATGTATATATTTATTTTCTTTTTGAGATGGAGTTTTGCTTTTGTTGCCCAGGTGGAAGTGCAATGGTACAATCTTGGCTCACCGCAACCTCTGCCTCCTGGGTTCAAGCAATTCTCCTGCCTCAGCCTCCCAAGTAGATCGGATTACGGGCATGCACCACCTCACCTGGCTAAGTTTTGTATTTTTAGTAGAGACAGGGTTTCTCCAAGTTGGTTAGGCCGGTTGCGAACTCCTGACCTCAGGTGATCCACCTGCTTCAGCCTCCCAAAGTGCTGGGATTACAGGCATGAACGACCACATCTGGCCAAGTTGACTTTTTTATATAGTGTGAGATAAGGATCTAATTTTATTTTTCTGAATGTGAATACCTAGCTCTCTCAGCACCATTTATTAAAAAGACTTCCTTTTCTCCATTTCTTCCATTGTATGTTCTTGTCACCTTTGTAGAAAATCTGTTAACCTGAAGTCTGTGACTTTATTTCTGGGCTCTCTATCCTCTTTCATTGATCAGTGTGTCTGATTTTATGCCAATATCATGCTGTTTTAATCACTATAGCTTTGCAGTACATTTCAAATTCAGGTAGTGTTATATCTCCAGCTTTGTTCTTTTAACTCAAGAAAGCTTTGGCTACTCAGTGCCTTTTGTGGTTTCATACAAATTAATTATGATTTCTTTTTCTAATTCTTTTAAAAATGTCATTGGAATTTTGATCAGAATTGCATTGAATCTATAGTTCAGTTTGTGTAGTATGAACACTTGAACTATATTAATTTTCCAATCTATAAACATGAAAGATCTTTCCTTTTATTTGTGTTTTAAAAACCTCTCCTAATGTTATTGAAATAAAATTGTAAGTTCAATTTGGAAAATGCCAATATTAAAGATCACTAACATTACAAATACTTATCAAGCACCTGTTGTCATTTTCACATTATATCAGGGCCTGCAGTAAATAACAGTAGACAAACTATTCCACTTTCAAGGACATTACAATTATTCTTTCATAGAGCACATACTTGAATATTGTCATGAGATTGTCGGATTCTGACACTATTACTTCCAAACAATTGTGTAAAATTGATGTCCTCTTATTTACTTGTTTTATTTGATTTAAAAAAAAATCTGTTTATTAAACTCTGAAGAGTAGCCAAGATTTAAACTCCTAAGTCAAAATATACACAAAAATAAAGCAATGCAAAATAATCAATATATAGCCAAGAAGAGCTCTTTCAGTAAACTATGACTGAAACGTCACCAATAGATATGTACCACACAAAGAGGAACTGCTCTATATTTAAATATACATGAGGAAATCTTAGTTAAAACAAACACATACACAAAGAATAGTAGGTGTCTTTATAACAATAGTGACTCAGTCTTTATTATACTAATGTACATCAAGAACCTCAAAATTAAGTAATAATTTTGTCTTACGAAAATATTTTAGAAACATAGCCCTATGTTCTTTTTTATATCTAATCTTCTAAGTTACACAGTGAACAGGATGTGATCATGCAGTTGGTTTGTGTGTATATATGTTACATCTTTTGTTTTTAATTTTTGTTTTGTTGTAGAGCTGTACATGGCTGTAGGGTTGTGTATGGCTGTCCTTTTAAATTCATATTGCTTATAACAGTATATTAACATTATTTGGGAAGCTTATTTTGTTACTTGTATTAATCCTGTCTTAACATCAAGTTATTCATACAGTTTAATTGATATGCTTCTCTTAATGTCACTGAACATAAATGTCTAATATATTAGTGCCATAAATCAAGCTTTTAATGTGCCACTGGAAGTATCTCTTTCAGTTTGACAACAATGAATTAATGGACAGCCTTTCTTAAGCTGGCCTAAGCAGGTATTACCTCATTTTTGGGTATTATTCTGGCTTATTTTCCACAGTAGAAGTTTTCTCATGCTACAAGTCAAGTACTAGAACTGTGGCCTTGCCATAATAAAATCCTAAAAAATGTGTGCAAAGGTTTTCTACGAATTGAGTCTGGGGATACAGAACATTCACACAGGTCAGGCAAAGCAACTCTCTTACTCACAGATAGGCAGCAAGGATAAATAGAAGTCTAGGATTCACAGAGAACTGGTCTTTTAAGAATCGGAAAGCTGCTCAGGGCAGGTGGAGTGCTGTCTCTGCATGCACCACATTGCACTGCAGCTGAGAGACCCCAAAAGCATTCCGTATTGGATTTTTATATGCCAGGCACAGCAAGGATCACTGAGTTAAAGTATTGCAGGACAACTTGTTGGTAGGAATGAGGACACAGCCGGGGCTGTTCCAGACATTTCTTCCTTATCTCAGGATGTTGCATTTACAGTTGTTCTGAGAGCTACAAGCAGAGAGGGAAGAACTGAGAAGGCCAAGATCATCTGGGGAGGAGGAGGATGATGATGATGATCTCTCCTATTGCAAAGTAAAACTAGTTTTAAGACCAAGTGGCATGTAGAGCTTGAAAAATGATAAATACATTTTTAGCAAAGACTGCAGAATTAATGAAGATAGTATAATTGGAGTCTGGAAAAATGACATCTACATTAGTGGAACAATTGTCAAAACTACCACCTAAATTAATTGAGAAGATATAAAGTGCACTAAAGATCTTTGGACTTAGCTAAAGACAGATCTAGTCATATTTTTGAATGTGTCACCTGAGTGACTGTTAAGTCACTGAAAAGGGTGAGTTACAGAAAGAATTCATGTTTTAAAAAAGAATTTACAGAAAATATATAGGACCAGTTGTGTTATATTGGAAAATAAACTTTGTTTGGCATGTAAGTTTCACAGATAATTAAAGATTTTGAAGTGAAACAAGCCCCATGGACAAAGATAAAACCAAGAGCCAAATGGTGTGGTTCTTCAAAATAAGTGCATTGGCATCTACCTGTCTAGAATTAAAATGTTGTGTAAATTTTGGTAATGATGTTTACTCAAATAACCTCAAAAAACATCCAAAATTGTTAGAAAAGTATGCGGCTAAAAACAGTGGTAACTTAGATTAAAAGTGACTGAGCTCAAATTACAAGAAAGGCTTCTGGCGTTCTAACTTTATGTGAACATAAAGCAGGCTACTCACACACAAACATACAGAATCATCTACCAACTCATCAATCGCTATCAGCATACAAACACAGATCATTGCTTTGAGAAAATAACACAACATTTCAGGGGGTTGAGCTGAGAATCATGGAGAAAAGCATGAAGAACAATGCATTAAGGAGCCATTCCCAGGAAACTTTACAGACCGATGGATTAGGAAGTTATTCCAAAGAAGCATTAAAAAGCAATATCCTGGAGTGCTTTTCCCAGGGAATGGAACGGAGTTCTAATGAACAAACATTCTGGTCTGGTCTTGGAGAACCTGGCAACATTTTCCCGTTGGAATTTCAGTCATTGCTGTAGACCAGTGTCTGTTGTATGTGTGTGTGTTGTATGTGCATATATGCACACATACATAGTGTGCGTATATACATATAATGTGTGTACATAAATATCGTGTGTGTATATATCCACACATATACATTATATGTATATAATGTTATATGAGAGTATCTTCTGCATATCCTATCCTTGTCTTTCCAATGTACTTTGCATATGTAGAGGAAGACTGGCTTGTTAACATTTGTTCATAGGCACCTTAATCTAGAGGGACCACTTATAGATCTCTTATTGATGGTTGAGGTCCTCGTTGTCAAACACACCACCATTGATCAGAGGAGATTTGGAGATTTGGTTGTCTAGGGAGAAGGTGAACAAGAGGGATGTAAATGATTATATTTAGAGGACTGACAATGACAAATATATAATTTTCCTGAAATAAATTGCCATAATTATTCCCTTCCCAGAATTCATATCTATTTGCAATGCAACTTTACCATGTCTCCTGTCAATACTTATGACTAATTCTGAAAAATTAGATTGAGCAGAAATGACTTTGTGTCAGATCTATGTTTAGACCTCAGAAACCCTTACAAGCTCCTGCTGGCTCTCTTGGAACCCTTCCCAGTCATTATGAGAAAAAGCTTGGAGGATGAAAGGCTATATGTAGCAGAGATGAGCTAGCTCAGTTTAGGCCATCTGACGCCAGCTATAGTAGGCCATTCTTACATTGCTCTAAAGAAATATCTAGGCCGGGCGCGGTGGCTCAAGCCTGTAATCCCAGCACTTTGGGAGGCCGAGGCGGGCGGATCACAAGGTCAGGAGATCGAGACCACAGTGAAACCCCGTCTCTACTAAAAATACAAAAAATTAGCCGGGCGCGGTGGCGGGCGCCTGTAGTCCTAGCTACTCAGGAGGCTGAGGCAGGAGAATGGCGTGAACCCAGGAGGCGGAGCTTGCAGTGAGCCGAGATCGCGCCACTGCACTCCAGCCTGGGCAACAGCGTGAGACTCCGTCTCAAAAAAAAAAAAAAAAAAAAAAAAAAAAAAAAAAAGAAATATCTGAGTCTGGATAATCTATACAGAAAAGAGGTGTAATTGGCTTTTGGTTCTGCAGGCTGCATGAGAAACATAGCACTGACATATGTTCACCTTCTGTGGGGCCACAGGGAGCAGAAGTCTCAGGGAAATTTCACCCATGGTGGATAGCAAAGCAAGAGCCAGCAAGTCACAGGATGAAAGCAAAAGTAAGTGGAGAAGGGAGGTGCTACACACATTTAAACAACCAGATCTCACAAGAACTCACTGTCACAAGAACAGCACCAAGCCATGAGGGATCCACTCCCATGATCCAGCCATCTCTCACCAGGCCCTACCTCCAACATGCAGGTTATAATTCAACAAGAGATTTAGTGGGGATGTATTTTACAACTAGATCATTCTGCTCTTGGCTCTTTAAGTCTCATGTTCTTCTCACATTGCAAAATACAATTATCCCTTCTCAGCAGTCCCCCAAAGCCCTAACTCATTCCAGCATTAACTTTAACGTCCCAGGTCCAGGTACAAAGTGTCATCTGAAGATGAGTTGTTTCTTCCACTTATGAGTCTGTAAAGTCAAATAAAGTATTCACTCCAAAGAGACAATGGAGATACAGACTTTGGGTAAATATTCCCATTCCAAAAGGGGGAAATCGACCAAAAAAAAAAAGAAGCTACATGCTCAGGCAATTCAAAAACTCAACAGAGCAGTCATTAAATCTTAAAGCTCCAAAATAATCTCCTTTAACTCCATATTGTGCATCCAGGTCACACTGGGGCGAATGGTGGGCTCCTGAGGCCTGGGCAGCTCCTCCTCTTCAAACATGTACTCTGTTCCCCTTTTAAATATAAATTCTAACTTTAAGTCATGTCTTTGCTCTTGTATCTGAGAATAGGCTATTAGAAGCAGCCAAGTCACTTCTTGAATGCTTTGCTGCTTAGAAATTTCTTCTACCCTAAATCATAAGTCTCAAGACTAATGAAGCTAAGCTTCATTATTTGCTAAGCTTATTTGATAAGGCATAATATGCATGACCTTTGTTCCAGTTTCCAATAAGTTTCTCATTTCCTTCTAAGACCTCGTCATCCTGGACGTCATTGTTGATATCACTATTAGCATTTTGGTCACAACTATTTAACCAGTCTTTAAGAAGTTCCAAACTTTCCCTCATCTTCCTGTTTTCTTCTGAGCTCTCCAAACTCTTCTAACCTCTGCCTGTTACTCAGTTCCAAGCTGCTTCCACATTTGCAGGTATTTTATGGCAATAATCCATTCTTAGCACCACTTTTCTGTATTAGGTCATTCTTTCATTGTTGTAAATAAAGATTTGAGGCTTGGAAATCTATAAAAAAAAAGAGGGACAGGTGCGGTGGCTCATGCCTGTAATCCCAGCGCTTTGGGAGGCCGAGGCAGGCGGATCACAAGGTCAGGAGCTCAAGACCATCCTGGCTAACACAGAGAAACCCCATCACTAGTACAAACAAAAATTTTAAAAAAAATTAGCCAGGCATGGTGGCGGCCGCCTGTAGTCCCAGCTAAGCCTGAGGCTGAGGCAGGAGAATGGCGTGAACCCAGGAGGCGGAGCTTGCAGTGAGCCGAGATTGTGCCACTGCACTCCAGCCTGGGTGACAGAGCTAGACTCTGTCTCAAAAAAAAAAAAAAGAAAGAAAGAAAGAAAAGAGGCTTTCTTGACTCACAGTTCTTTAGGCTGCACGGGAAACATGGTTTTGATGTCTGCCCAGCTAAATGGGAGGCCGTGGGGATCAGGGTCCTCAGGGAGTTTTTACTCATGGTGGGAAGGCAAAGCATAACCCAGCATGACACATAGCAAGTATGGGGAGAGATGCCACACACTTTTTTTTTTTTTTTTTTTTGTCAGATGGAGTCTCGCTCTGTCGCCCAGGCTGGAGTGCAGTGGTGCAATCCTGGCTCACTGCAACCTCCTGAGTTCAAGTGATTCTCCTGCCTCTGCCTCCCGAGTAGCTGGGACTACAGACCCGGCCACCATGCCCAGCTAATTTTTGTATTTTAAGTAGAGATGGGGTTTCACCATGTTGGTCAGGACGGTCTAGATCTCTAGACCTCGTGATCCGCCCGCCTCAGCCTTCCAAAATGCTGGGATTACAGGCGTGAGCCACCGCACCCTGCCGGTGCCACACACTTTTAAACAGCTAGATCTTGTGAGAAGTCACTCACTATTGCGAGGACAACACCAAGACATGAGGGGTGCGCTACCATGATCCAATCACCTTCCCCCGGGCCCCACCTTTAACACTGGGGATTAAAATTCAACATAAGATTTGGCAGAAACCTCTATTCAAACTATATCACCAGCTGATTCTCAGTTAATCTGAGAGTTGTCCACAGAGACATGAGTGGGGCCAGTTGAAAACCTCCAACATAGGCCCACAGTTTTGAGCTAAAAAATTGGTATTGTTTATTTATGAGCTAAATAAATTGGTATTGTTTATAGTTCATTGGAACTAAATTTGGGGTAAGATAAAAGCAAATGTATACAGTGAAATTAAATAATGGTTGTAATGAGAACACCTAATGAAGTGCTGTAGAAGACTGGTTCATTACATTAAGGCATTGAATTAATGATTTTCAAAGCAGCATATTTTATTGTGATTAGATATTCCAGGTATAAATATACAATCTTGTGAGCAAGGTGAAGTGTAGAGAATTTTAAATACAGATCAATAGGTTAAGTAAATGAGAGGATTTGGTGGTGTTTCAGACATCTGCATCTGCATGGGAGGAATTTAAAAGTATCTAGGAATGCTTTTAACACACAGGTTGGAAAGAAAACTGAGGTCTTGGTGCTAATATTTTGGAAAAATGAGGCCAGGTCGAAAGGCCAGGATGTGGTTAGACGATTGCAATCAGGATGGTGAGAAGGACTCAGTACAGTGGAATGAACTTAAGAGGAGTAGGGTTTGACCACAAAGGAGGTGATTATCTAGGAGCCTAAGGAAGCTTGGAGTTAATGGTGAAAGCCAGTAACCCTTTTCTCTACCCTCCATTATCCTCACTCAGAGAGGAATAAAAATAAAGTAAGGAAGTTCTTTAGAATAAAGTTGTTTAGAATGCTTACCTTTAATAATGTCCAACTCTTTGAGAATCACACAGTTGATTTTGGAATCTGTACTTACACACATTTTAGCCATTAAATGACTGTTGGTATATACCTTTTATGTTTTGGGTACCACATATTTATATTTTCCTCTATGCACACCTGTGTCTCCAAACATGGGTACAGGGGAAAGTCAACCAAAGTCACACTATCTCTCAGCCCTAGAGGTGGATAAGCAGCCCAATTTGGGACATGTGCCTGAATAAATGCCCCAGATGATGGTAACTACCAAAGCCTGACCAGTGAAAATCTTTCTCTAGAATGCTCCTTCATTAGAATAAGTATGTTTTCATTAACTAATTTAGAGAAAGGCATTCTTGAGTAGTACAAAATAAGAAAAATATACTAAGAGAAGCAACCCTAATAGAAAGGCAGTGTATTTGAGAAAGAGTATTCTCTTGTTTTCTTGCCACTGTTCGAATCTTTGGGAAGTGCTTTCCCCTGACTTCTGTTACATGAGCTGATCCCTGTTTTCTTTCATTCCTTCTTTAGAAAGGCAGAATAATATGATGATGTGGATCTAGACTCCATGGCTTCTAATTCAGGCATCAGCTTTTACACTCTGTGTCATTTTGGACAATTTTTTTTAAATTTTTATACAAATATCCTCATGAATTAAATGAAGATGCAAATAGCTCTCAACTCATAGATATCTGGTAAACAGTATGTAATTTAAATTGTGTAACAGGTGTACAGCAATGCCTGTCCTTCTAATGTGTAAATAAAAGCATCACATGTATTGGTTATTACTGTTACCACATTTAAATAGAAGTGTCCAGTAAGATGTTACAGATCCAAGCAAAATTATATCTCTGATGCTATAAATTATCTCTGATGATATAAATAATCCATTCCATTTGTCTTAAATTTCCTCAAAAACCTAGAGAGTAACACTGCACAAGCCAAAGTTTTTTTTTTTGTTTTTTTTGAGACGGAGTCTCGCTCTGTCGCCCAGGCTGGAGTGCAGTGGCCGGATCTCAGCTCACTGCAAGCTCCGCCTCCCGGGTTCACACCATTCTCCTGCCTCAGCCTCCTGAGTAGCTGGGACTACAGGCGCCCGCCACCTCACCTGGCTAGTTTTTTTTTTTTTTTTTTTTTTTTTTTTGTATTTTTTTAGTAGAGACGGGGTTTCACCGTGTTAGCCAGGATGGTCTCGATATCCTGACCTCGTGATCCACCCGTCTCGGCCTCCCAAAGTGCTGGGATTACAGGCTTGAGCCACCGCGCCCGGCCAAGCCAAAGATTTTTTTAAACTCTTTTTAAAAATTTTAAAATCCAATCTTTCTCAAAGGTAAGAATATTTTCTCAATGAATACACCTGAATACTACTTCAGTTACAATTAAATGCATACATGGGCGCACACAAACACACAGGTGTTAAAAAAATTAGTAATATCAAAACTAGGTAACAAAATTTCCATCAGGTCACTGTAGAAGAGTGTATTCAATAAAAATTACCCTGAATAAAAGGTTCAGATAATGATCTATATAACAGGATTTCATAAAGAACAATATGCATTCATTCAAAACCCAATTTACTCAGCAAAATTAATATGCAAGAAAAATTAATGTTCTGTGTAAGATAGTTCATTTCCTATTCCTTGCCTTTTTTATTTATATCATGAAGATGGCTGGATGATGTAAAATTCCCAAATAATATGCTGCTGCATTAAAATTGTTTAAAGAAAGAAAAATAAATAAACAAGGACAGGTTTCATATGAAGCTAAAATAGGATAGTTACAAGCAGAGTAAATGAATGATTAAAACCACACATAAATGAGCATCACACAATAATTGGGAAACCCCAGTGGCAGATATGCTGGTGGAAGCATGTTCTTAAATAGTGTGTTAGTCTTCTTCAGTAGTCCATATAAGAAAGAGTGAAGTTTAAAGTTAGGAAGCAGGCCTGGAGTGATGGTTCATGCCTGTAATTCCAGCACTGTTGGAGGCCAAGGCAGGTAGATCGCTTGAGGCCAGTAGTTCGAGACCAGCCTGGGCAATATGGCAAAAACCAATCTCTACTAAAAATACAAAAAATTATGTGGTCATGGGGATCCATACCTGTAGCCCCAGCTACTCTGGAGGCTGAGGTGGGAGGATTGCTTGAGTCCGGGATGTGGAGGTTGTAGTGAGCTGAGATTGTGCCACTGCACTTCAACATGGGCAACAGAGTGAGACCCTGCCTGAAATTAATGAATTAATTAATTAAAGTTAGGAAGCAACCAATAGAAAGGAGACAAAACTATATTAACGGTGAATTCGACAACATTGGCAATGCATCAGGAAGTCTAGGGCTGGAAAATATAACTATTGGTTGGATTCTTAGAAATTATACTCTCTCTCTTTTTGTATTTTGTTTATTTAATTTTCTACATAAGCATATTAATATTCTATTCTCCATCCCTTCTTTAACAAATGAAAAGAACACTCAAGTCTAGTTTCTACATTTAGTTGCCAATCCTTTTTTCTACTCTTCTTTATCAGTATTTGTCTGTAATACTATACCCAATTTTCCATATCTCGTTTACTCACAATCTCTATCCAATTAAACTTCACCCCCACCGTATCATCAAAACTACTCCTATTTAGGCCACTAATGACTTGTGTGTTGAAAATCCAACGTTTAATTATCAACATTTTCGAGGTTTACTCCAACAACAGAATATTGTAGACATTGATAACGACCTACAAACACCTTTCTTACTTTATAGACATTCCTCTTTAGCTTCTTTCATTGGCAATTTCTCTTCTTTATGGCCATGAAATTCACAGGGTCCAAGTTTCATTTTTAGATAGTTGATTTTTTATTATCTCATGCACTTTCTTGATGATCTCTCATTTCGTACTAAGGCTTTAATTATCACTATGCATTGACAGCTTCCAAATTTATATTGCCAAGCTGGACTTTTCTTCTGAATTCTAGGCAAGTATATCCACCTAGTTACTTGACTTCTCCACTAGAGACCTAAAAAAAAATCACACTTAATATGTTAAATACTAGAATTTTAATCTACCATGCCGCTCTTTGCGTGTGCTCTCTTTATGATTCCTCCATCTCTGCCAATAACAACTCTCATCTTTCTACTTACCTATGCTCTAAAAATTGGATTCCTCACTTTCTCACATACATATAATTTAATATATTCCTAAATACCATCAGCTCCTCCTTCAAATCCATGTGGAATTTAGCCATTTTTAGACACTTGTACTGCTCTTCTATGAATTATTGTAAACCACTTTCAAATTCTTGCATCAGAGCTCCAACTGATCTCCTGTCTTCCACATAGAGCTTATAGTGCAAAATGCAACCAGAGTGATTAATTCACTATGTAATTAAAACCCAGATGACTCTCTGCTAAAATCCTGTAATACTTCTCTATTAGTTATACATTGTTGTATAACAAATACCTACAAAGATAGTGACTGTAAGCAACACACCCTTATTATGTCACATTCATTGTTTTTGTGAGTCAGGAGTTTGGGCACTGCCTAGCTAGGTCCTCCGCTGAAAGTGCAGTCCTTGAGGTCAAACTGCAGAAACTGGATCCTTGAGATTAAACTGAACCATCAGCCGACTCCTTTATTACAGCATCATGAGACTAAGAGTGCAATTCCAATTCAAGACCAGATAAGGGAAGGATCGCCTTGCAAGTTCATGTGGTGGTTGGTGGCATTAAGTTCTTTGAGAGCTGCATAAATAAGAACCACAGTCTCTGCATGAATTTCAGCCTTATGCCTCTTTTAGTTGTTGGATGTCTGTTGGCTGGAAATCACCCCTGTTTCCTGTCAAGGGGGCCTCTCCTCCATAATCAGTTGCTTCATCACCCTTCGACGAGAGAAAGGCTATTAGCAGGACACATTACAATTACATGTAAAATTCATAATAACAGCCAACAATTTTGTGTTTTCTGTTGTTTAGAGGAAAAATCATGGAACGAATAATCTCCACACACATTCAAGGACACCAGGAGTCAGAAATAATTGGACTGTCTTTAAGTCTGACCACTATGATTCCTCATTACAATAAAAGTAAAAGCCAAATTCTTCACTATGTCCTGCAAGGCTTTATGTAATCTTCCTTTAATTACGTTTTTTACTACTCAAAAACACTTCAAAATTTTGATGTTAAGGTTAAATTATTTCATGATTTTCACTTGTCTGTTTCATAATAAAATATATACTCACAAAGTATTAAAAATTAATGGAAATCTACTTTCTATTGTATATATAATTTGTTTCTATGAAAGACAGAGTTTGAAGAAAGGTGTTATTGCTTAAGAAAAGTAAATGTTCATGGGCTAGAAGATTTTTGAGATTCCTTTCATTTCTGACATTTTGGGGATAGTTAAAGGAAAACAAATACAGCACAAATAGGGCTTAAGTGCCTTCTTCAATGCCCAATTCAGATACTAAAGGACAAAATATATTAAACAATTTATTTAACCTAAGAATGTCAAGTTATATCTCATTCTATATGGCATCAAAAAGTCTAATGCTAACAATTTTCAGTGTTGCAAATAAGACATAATTTTAATTGTTTTTACTTTTGCAAGTTAAATGTATAAACTTGAGTACATTAATTTGAAATTATGTTATGATCTTTAATTGTAAAGACAGAATTAGAATAAGACAAATAGAAGTAGTGGATTGAACTCCTTTTATCAAGCATCTGTGTGATTTAGCCATATCTCCTGGCACGTCATTCCATAAAAAGCAACAGTATGGCAGTATGGTGTAAGTGTCAATGTGCCTTATGGAGAAAGGGAAATATGGGTTAACTACATTTCACAAAAGGAGAACTGCATTTTAAAAAGTTGAAATTCCCTTTAAAAATTTTTACCTGTCAAATCAGTGACATTTTCTAGGAGTTAATGGCTAGCAGAAGAGTGGTGATGATATTTAACACATTCCAAATAATATTGACTTTGAATTAAAATCTATATATGCCTTATAAACATTTTAAGTATTTTTTTCTAATTGCAGTCGCATTATAAAGGACATAGTTTTTTGTGTGTTTGTTTTTTTTGAGATGGAGTCTCGCTCTGTCAGAAGGCCAGAGTGCAGTGGTGCGATCTCATCTCACTGCAAGCTCTGCCTCCTGGGTTCATGCTATTCTCCTGCCTCAGCCTCCTGAGTAGCTGAGGTGCCCGCCACCACTCCTGGCTAATTTTTTTGTAGTTTTAGTAAAGACGAGGTTTCACCATGTTAGCCATGATTGTCTCGATCTCCTGACCTCATAATCTGCCTGCCTCGGCCTCCCAAAGTGCTGGGATTACAGGTGTGAGCCACCACGCCTGGCCAAAGGACATAGTTTTAAAAAAAAGAATGCAGATGTAACAGATGGATATTCTTCATTCCTATTCTGCATTCCTCAATTATTTGTGGTTTCATATTATATTATTATAAAATAAGTGTTTTACCTTCTGTTTAATTAAACCTATCATTGCTATGTAGACTATGACATAGAGCATTGCAGTAATCACACAACTAAACACTAATGCATAACTCATTAATTGTATTTTTTACTTAAGAAAATATTCTAAGATAAACACCACAATCTTAAATTTTAAATATCATTACAGGTAATATCTATACCATCGTCCCTACTAGAGGTTCCTGATGGTACAAAGCTAGTTTCTCATGTAGTTAAGATATATTTAAAAATTAAACTAAATTTTTAGTTATATAAATATCTACAGTCTGAAAAGTGCTATGGAAAGAAACTATCATACCTAGTGCTCAGGTCTTTTTTTTTTTTTCATAACCTTTTCCAATAAAAGTAAAAAGGGCTCCTCAGAGAAATGGGTGATTCAAGGATTAGGGCAGAAAATACACAAAATAGGCCTGGAGTATCTCATAATGACAGAAAGTGAGATAGTGATTAAAAACAACAACAACAACAACAAAAACACAAACTACTGTAATAGTCCATTCTCATGCTGCTATAAGGGCATATTCAAGACATATTCAAGACTGGGTAATTTATAAAGGAAAGAGGTTTAATTGATGCACAGTGCAATATAGTTCAGGAGGCCTCAGAAAATGTACAATCATGGGGCAAGGGGAAGAAAACATGTCCTTCTTCGCAGGATGGCAGGGAAAAGAAAAATGTGAGCAAAAGGAGGGGAAAAGCCCCTTATATAACAATCAGATCTTGGGAGAACTCACTCACTATCATGAGAACAGCATCAGGGCAATGGTCCCCCTGATTTAATTACCTCCTACTGGGTGCCTCCCACGACATGTGGGGATTATGAGAACTACGATTCAAAATGATATTTGGGTGGGGACACAGCCAAACCATACCATTCTGCCCTGGCCATTCCCAAATCACCTGTCCTTCTCACATTGTGAAACACAATCATGCCCTTCCAACAGTTCCCCAAATCTTAATTAATTCCAGCATTAACTCAAAAGTTCAAGTCCAAAGTTTCATCTGAGACAAGGCAAGTCCCTTCTGCCTATGAGCCTGTAAAATCAAAAGCAAGATCGTTACTTCATAGGTACAATGAGGGTACAGGCATTGAGTAAATACATCTATTCCAAATGGGAGAAATTGGCCAAAACAAAGGGGCTACAGGCCCCACGCAAGTTCAGAATCCAATAGGGCAGTTATTAAACTTTAAAGTTCCAAAATGATCTTCTTTGACTCCATGTCTCACATCCAAGGTACACTGATGCAAGAGGTAGGCTCCCATGGTCTTGGGCAGCTCCATCCCTGTGACTTTGCAGGGTACAGCCCCACTCCTGGCTGCTTTAACAAACCGGCATTGAGTAACTGTGGCTTTTCTAGGTGCGCAGTGCAAGCTATTGATGGATCTACCATTCTGGGATTTGGAGGATGGTGGTCCTTTTCTCACAGCTCCACTAGGCAGTGCCCCAGTGGGACTCTATGTGGAGTTTTCAACCTCACATTTCCTTTCCACACTGTCATAGCAGAGACTCTCCATGAGGGCTCAGCTCCCGTAGGAAACTTCTTTCTGGATATCCAAGCATTTCCATAAGTCTTCTAAAATCTAGGCAGAGGTTCCCAAAACTCAGTTATTGACTTCTGTGCACCCACAGACTCAACACTATGTGTAAACCACCAAGGCTTGGAGCTTGCCCTCTGAAGCAATGGCATGAGCTCTACATTGACCCCTTTTAGCCACAGCTGGCATGCAAGGCACAAAGTCCCAAGACTGCAAAAAGCAGCAAGGCCCTGGAACTAACCAACCTAACCATTTTCTCTTACTACACCTCTGGGCCTGTGATGGGACATGCTGCCATGAAGCCTTAAGACATGCCCTGGACACATTTTTCCCATTGTCTTGGCAATTAACATTTGTTACTTATGCAAATTTCTAAAGCTAGCTTGAATTTCACTTCAGAAAATGAGTTTTTCTTTTCTATCTCATTGTCAGGCTGCAAATTTTCCAAACATTTATGCTCTGTTTTCCTTTTAAACACACATTCCAATTCCAAACCATATCTTTTTGAATACATAAAATTAAATGATTTTAACAGCACCTAAGACAAATGCTTTGATACTTGGAAATTTCTTCCACCAGATACCCTAAATCATCCCTCATGCCGTTCTCATGATAGTGAGTGAGTTCTCACAAGATCTGATAGTTTAACAGAGGGTTTTTCCCCATCTTTGCTTGGGACTTCTCCTTCCTGCTGCCTTATGAAGAAGGACATGTTTGCTTACCCTTCTGCCATAATTGTATGTTTCTTGAGGCCTCCCCAGCCTTGCAGAACTCTGAGTCAGTTAACCTCTTTTCTTTATAAATTACTCAGTCTTGGCTATTTCTTCATGTCAGCATTGAGAGCAGAGTAATACAACAGGTGACAGTAATCAGTAGACATTTTTTGATTGTGCATAGCTATTTAAATAAAACTGTATAAATATATATAGATAAAACCAAATAAGTTCATCCAAAGCTGAGATTTTGTTAGGCCTGCGTAACAAAAAGAGAGAAGGCAAGTTAATTTGCATTTCTGCCTAAAGTATCATTGAAGACATGAAATATAATATCTGAATTGAATAGAAGTAGAAGACAAGACAAGCAAAGGCTAGTGGATTTTTAAAATGCCCAATGAACTAAAAAAATTCCAGATATATTTTAATAAACATAAAAGAGACAGGATGATTTATTTTTTCTTGCAATAAACAAAAACTGCATTATATACTGGTTCATTATTGCTACTTTACATATATTATTTTGCAGCTATATAATGATAATGGACTTTAGTTTCCAACTTGAAATACCTTTAAGACTGAGAGTTATGTCTGGGAACCATGAAACATCATGGAATATGTTCTAACATATTCATGAGTTAACCTTGAAAGATCATACAGAAGTCTGATAATCATGCTGCAAAATCAGAAAATGCTGCAACTTATTTACTGTTCCAAATTTCCCAATTAATAAGCAACAGTTCAAACATTTAAATGCATGTGTGCCTGATTCCAAATGTCGGCTGCAAAAAATCTGGCAGCTTTGGCCAGAAACTGTGACATGCAGATTAATTCCATCCTATATTATTCAATGCTATATAGCAGATACAGATCAGCTGAGGTTTCTTATCTATGGCTGAGTCATTGTCTTAAAATGGTCAAAATCATAGTGTCACTAAAAGGATTTTTAAGGAGTGAGTTTGTGGTCCATTACTGGATCTATTTTCTTTGGAATTCATTTGAATTTGGCAGAGCATATGCTGTATGATAAATTAAAGAGGGCTCTGCTAAAGAATGCACAGAAAAGGATAAGTAAAATTTGAGGAGACAGAAGAAACACTCTAGATACATAGGGTGCTGGACTACAGTTGAAAAAAAAGGTTACATGTCACATTCAGGGATGGAAATATGGCATTTTAACACAAGTATACTGTTCCAACAACTAGAATTACTAGCAGCTATTGGCTCTGCTTCCAGCAGCTGCTTACCTTAAAGAACTTCTAAACAAAGAAACACAGAATCACATCAGAGACACACTCTTCCTCAATGATTTTAAGACCCTCGACGATGGTATTGTGTCTGGAACTTACTCCTGGTGGGTTCTTGGTCTTGCGGACTTCAGGAATGAAGCCATGGACCTTCACGTTGAGTGTTACAGCTCTTAAAGATGGTGTGTCTGGAGTTTGTTCCTTCAGATGTTCAGATGTGTCTAGAGTTTCTTCCTTCCAGTGGGTTTGTGGTCTCGCTGACTTCAGGAGTGAAGCCGCAGGCCTTCGCAGTGAGTGTTACAGCTCTTAAAGGTGGTGTGTCCGGAGTTGTTTGTTCCTCCTGGTGGGTTTGTGGTCTCGCTGACTTCAGGAATGAAGCTGCAGACCTTTGCTGTGAGTGTTACAGCTCATAAAGGTAGTGCAGACCCAAAGAGTGAGCAGCAGCAAGATTTATTGTGAAGAGCAAAAGAATGAAGATTCCACAGTGTGGAAGGGGACCCAAGCAGGTTGCCCCTGCTGGCTTGTGTGGTCAGCTTTTATTCCCTTATTTGGCCCCACCCATGTCCTGCTGATTGGTCCGTTTTACAGAGTGCTGATTGGTCCATTTTACAGAGTGCTGATTAGTCCATTTTGCAGAGTGCTGATTGTTGCATTTACAATCCTTTAGCTAGACACAGAGTGCTGATTGGAGCATTTTTACAGAGTACTGATTGGTGCGTTTACAATCCTTTTGCTAGACAGAAAAGTTCTCTGAGTCACCACTTGACCCAGGAAGTCCAGCTGGCTTCACCTCTCAGTATGAAAAATGGGATCTCCATAAAAATTGATGAATACCATATTGTTTATCCAAGGTCACCAAATGATAACGTTTTACTTCAGGGTGCTAAAAATTTGGTAACGTGTCAACATCTGCTTTTTGATTGAGTTATCTTAGAGTTATTTTCCCAGGTAGAACCATGTTTGAGGAAAGATGGTTATTGCTGGATTTTGCCTGATTCATAGCCCCTTCTTTTGGCATATGAGAGAGAAGTTTGGGAAAATGTAAACAAGGTCAACCTAGTCTCTTAACTTGGCAGTGAATTTTTATAATTTTGTGTTGCCTCAGCATCCATTTTGAATATAGGTTTAACTTTCTCAAAACAGATTCAAAGTTCATTCTCCCTTCATGTTTTCCCAATCCACATCCCATCCAAATGACTCAAATCAGTGGCCAGAGATAACTCAGAGGCATTTCTCCAGCTTACCATACTGGGTCCCCTGCTTTCCTGCCATTACCTTTAAAGAGACCTTTCAGGCATTTGTCTTTGAACTTAAAATATCCCACACACTATTCCCTTTTATTTACTGCTAGTGCCACCACTTGCTCTCTCTCTGTCTGACTCTTCATTTCTGCCTCCTATGACCCTGGAGTGGACTGCCCTCAGGACTCATTACTCCCTTTTTGCTCAGGATTTGTAAATAAAAATCTTTGAATTTGTTTTCTCTTATGGTGGTGTATTGAATTTGTGTCTTCCATCTGAAGAACCAGGGGCTGTCCCAGGCTGGATTTTCCCCCATGAAACCAAGAAGAACACAAGGTTGGTCTGCCAGCTCCAGAGCTATCATCAGGCAGGCATAAACTGGACATGGGCCAAATAAGAGTTACAAGGGAGCCCGTCAGTATAAACACATTTCCCAGGTGAGGGACCTCCTAGTTGCGGGTCAGAAAACTCTACACAACCATGTGAACATCTCGTTTATTTCCTCTTAGGGCGGAGTTGCTAGTCACTCTGGTACCAGAACCCCTGTTCAGCTGAGGGCTCTCAAAAAATGTGTTTTATTTTCAAACCATATGGTCGTGAATACAAAAGCCGTATAGTTTCCTTACCATTTATTACACATTTCATCTTCTATAGGTAGCCACTTTTATTGTTTGGTCAATCTAAGATAGGAAGTAAATGTTTTTCATATTTGACAACCAACTCCATTTCCATTTTTAAAATAATTTTAAAGTATGTGAAATCACCCCAATGTATCATTGTGTGTTTGCTCCCTAAAAACATGCATGCCCAGTATGGAGTGACCCAAGGGGATGTACCCAGTATGGAGTGACCCAAGGGGATGTACCTGTGAGCTGACATTCATAAATAAATAATTTCACAAATTAAAATAAATATTTTGAAAAAGAAAATTTAATTTGCTTCAAAATATTTACAATTTTAATCTTTAAAATTATTCCTGCAGAAATTTAGTGTTTATTTCTTAAGCAATAATAAATTTTTTTTCTTTTAATTCATGATTTTAAAAAATTATGATTACCTATAGTGGTAATTTTATCTAAAAGTTATTTAGAATTTTACTATTTAAATTGAAAATCAGCAGCGGTTTTAAAAATGTGAATGTAAATATTAGCATTGTAACATTTTTACTAATATTAATATTTTTTCAACCAAATGTAGGATAAAAATACACTTGATGAGTGGGGATTTTGGAAGAGTAGTGTACTTCGATTGGAACATAGAAAGAACAGAACATTAAATGGGCATTTCCTTATTAGCATAAAGTCAGTACACCAAGAACAACAACAACAACAACAAAATAAAGTGCCAATTGATGTTTTCCTTCTGCAATGTCAATACATCTAAAACTTGGAAAAACAAAGAAGTATCAACACAAGAATATAATTGGGACTTATAGGGGAAAAGTCTAATGTACAAACTAAGAGGTGAATTTTCTTGCCTTTGAAGAAAGAAATAATGAGGAGGGAGAAAATGGTGACAGAGTCTGATGTTTGAATTAATATTTTTAAAGCTATTTAATTGTTTACATCATATATATATTGCTGATACATTTTTAAATTGAACAATAAAATGACAAGAAACATATATTCTTAATAAAACTAGCTTTTTGTGCTTCTAACTGAAAAAAATAAGAATTTTTTAAACCAGAAATGTTTAAAAAATACAAATTCTACTTCATAAATAATTTAAATCTTTACAAAGCAAAAAAAAAAAGATACCTTAATTAACATGTACTAAAAAGTTAATATTATAGCTATTTTTTAAAATTTCGATTACTAGAGTGGTGATTAATGTCAAAGAAGACATCAGTTTTCCATATTTACAAAAGGCAGATTCCAGTTAAACTATGTACCAAGTTTTTTCACTGAAGCTCTAAGTTTCCTTTACAACAGTGGTCCGCAACCTTTTTGGCAGTAGAGACAGGGTTTTGTGGAAGATAATTTTTCCATGGACTGGGTCAGGGATGGTTTTGGAATGATAAAGTACATTACATTTATTGTGCACTTTATTTCTATTATTATTACATTATAATATATAATGATATAATTATACAACTCATCATAATGTAGAATCAGTGGGAGCCCTGAGTTTGTTTTCCTGCGACTAGATTGTTTCATCTGGTGGTGATGAGTGAGACAGTGACAAATCATCAAGTATTAGATTCTCACAAGGAGAGCACAAGAGGGCTGGCACGGTGGCTCACGCCTGTAATCCCAGCACTTTGGGAGGCCAAGGTGGGCAGATAACGAGGTCAGGAGTTCGAGACCAGCCTGGCCAGCATGGTGACACCCCGTCTCTACTAAAAATACAAAAATTAGCTGGGCATGGTGGCATGCACCTGTAATCCCAGCTACTTGGGAGGCTGAGGCAGGAGAATTGCCTGAACCTGGCAGGCAGAGTTTGCAGTGATCCGAGATTATGCCACTGCACTCCAGGCTGGGCGACAGAGTGAGACTCCATCTCAAGAAAAAAAAAAAAAAAAAAGCACAAGCTAGGTTCCTTGCATGCACAGTTTACAGTAGGGTTTGTACTCCTACAAGAATCTAATGCTGCCGCTGATCTGACAGAAGGCAGAGCTCAGACAGTAATGTAAGAGTTGAGGAATGGCCATAAATACAGATGAAGCTTTGCTTACTCAAGTACTGATTTGTGGGGACCCCTGCTTTACAATATGTACTATTATCAATAGTTAACTAAAACTTCTTTTAACAAATATATATACACACACACATATATACGCATGTGTGTGTGCATTTGTGTGTGTAGTTATATATATATATTTGGGCTTATATGTATATAAAATATTATATTACATAGTAACAGCTCAAATGATGTATTATGATCCAGAAGTATGCATTGTCTTAAATAATCAGTGATGCTTGTGTACAGCCATTTATGCAGGTGGGAATTAACAGACATTATGTTTGATACAATAAACATGAATTTTTTAAGTTTAATATAAAAGCTTAAGCAGTTGTGCATCTTCCCTCAGGATTATAGTTAATATAATTAAACTACTAAAATTTAGATTCCTTGTTGGCAGCTATGATCTTCTTGGGCAACAGGAGAGCTAGGCTGCTCATTCAATAATATTAAATTTAATTGAATTAATTGTACAGATTATGTTGAATGCTAAGTATGGAGAGACAAATGAATAAAAGATTATTTTCTTTATCCAAGAATTTTTAATCTGGTAGGTGTGGTAGAATCTTATAAAAATGTGGTGGTATTTTATAAAAATGCTTCCCAAAATTTCATTATTCTTAATATATGTAATTCACTTTGAAACTTCATGATGAAGTTTTAGAATAATTATGCTTGCTTGCAGGGAAGGCAAGATGGCCAACTAGACACAAACAAGTAAAATAGCTTCTGTGGAGGGACTGAGATGACTGCCATGCTTTTCATAAATCTTCAGAGGGAAGTTGCCAATAGTGGACAGAGAAACTGGGCTGAAGGGGGAGAAGAAAGCTGGTAACCCCACTATTGCATACTGGGACTCATTTTTGAACCACAACAGCTACAGGGGAATTGGTCAGTTGAACTGGCAAGGAGCAGCCCACTCTGGCCAGGGGGCCCTGGATCCCTAGCAGGAGGGGACCCCTCAACCACCATGGACACTTGAGGTGATAGGGAGAGCTGCTTAGAAAAGTGGTGGAGGAGCAAGCCAGTTGACATGGAGCCCAGAGGGTTTGGTGTGGGAGGAGCTGTAGTGGAACACAGCCAGGGACATCCATCCCTCTAGGTTCACCTTGTTCCCGTAGGAGACTTTAGCCCTAGGAGAACTGTCACACCTGATCTCTGCAGGGAGGACTTGCACATCAGATGGGGCTGGTCCTACCTGAGCACTCCTTGGTCTGCTGAACTCTCTTGGCACCCCAGCCTGGCCACACCTGCTTACAGGGCAGTCTTGGGTGCCCTGGAACCCACACCATAGTTTCTGCACTGGTGGACCAAGCCTGAATGGTGGTGAGCTCCAGGAAGATAGCCTCTGAGGCCATGCACCAGCCTGCACACTCCCTCCTCATATTTCAGCTTCCCCTGAGCCCACAGCAACTCCCCACATAACAATGCTGGCATGTGTCTGAACAGGTAGGCTTTGCTTTACTTGACCTGCCAGCATGTAGTAGTGGAGTGTGCCCCCCAACTCCTGCTCACCACCATTGCAGATGGAGCCTTGGTGGACACAGACCCAGGCCCCACAACACCCTGCCCTTGCACTAACACTGCACAGAGAACAAGGAATTCCCCAACAACCTGAGTGATTACTTGAGCTTACAGGGCACAGAGAAGGCACCAACATCTGCACTGGCCAGCTCCCTACCCCAAGTGAACTTCACCTCCAGTGCAAGAGTGCACAGTCTCCACCCTCCTGATGTAAACACTTCCCATTTTATCCAACTTTCAACATTGTTGCAATGCAACAGTGTTGCATTGTGTACATTTCCAACACATAAATTTGGGGGCAGGGCACACTCAGACCAAAACATAGATGTTTATAGCAACACTTTATAATTGCCAATATTTGAAAGCAACCAATACGTCCTTCAGTAGGTGAGTGAATAACTAAATTGTAGTGTATTCAAATTAAAAAAATTATTCTGCACTAAAAAAAAGGAGATATCAATCCATGAAAATACATGGGGGAACTTTAAATCATGTTACTAAGTGAAAAGTTAATAATTTTAAAGGCAACATATAATATGATTCAAACTATGACATTCTGGAAAAGTCAATCCGTGAAGATAGAAAAAAATTACCATTTGACAGGGGATAGAGGGAAATAAAGGACGGATAAGTAGGTGGAACCCGGAAAAACTGTAGGGCAGTGAAACCACTCTGTATCTACTGCAATGTTAGATTCATGTCGTTATACATTTGTTCAAACTTATAGAATGTACAAGAATGAACCTTGATGTAAATAATGAACTTTGGGTAATAAAAATTGCATCAACATTTGTTTATTACTTGTAGAAAAAGTGCCACTTTAGTGGGGGATGGTAATAATAAGGAAGTCTATGAATTTGTGAGGGAGGGGTTATGTGGGAAATCTCCCTACTTTCTGCTCAAATTTTCTATGAATATAAAATTACTTGAATAAAATAAATAATTTTGTAGGATGTCTGTTGTACAGAATCTACAAGAAACTTAAACAAATCAACAAGCACCAAAAGAGTCCCATTAAAAGATGGGCAAGGGATATGAACAGACACTTCTCAAAAGAAGACATACATGCAGTCAACAAACATGGAAAAAATATTCAACATCACTATAAGAGAAATGCAAATCAAAACCACAATGAGATCACCATCTCACACCAGTCATGACGGTTATTATTAAAAAGCCAAAAAATTACAGATGTTGACAAGACTTTAGAGAAAATAAACACTTAAACGCTGTTGAAGGGAATCCAAACTAGTTCAACACTGTGAAAAGCAGTTCGGAGATTTCCCAAAGTACTTAAAGCAGAAGTACTATTAAACCCAGCCATCCCACTCCGGGTTATATACACAAAGGAAAATAATTCATTCTATTAAAGAGACCTATGCACCCATACGTTCATTGCAGTGCCATTCACAATAGCAAAGACATGGAATCAACCTAAGTGCTCACCAACACTGGATTGAGGGGGAAAAAAAGCATCACATGGAATTCAATGCAGCCATAAAACAGAATGAAATCATGTGCTTTGCAGCAATATGGATGGAGCTGGAGGCCATTAGCCCAAGTGGTGTAATGCAAAAACCGAAAACCAAATACCACAGGTTCTCACTTCTAAGTGGGAACTAAATATTGAATATGTATGAATGTAAAGATGGAAACAATAGAAACTGGAGACCACTAGATGGGGAAGGGACAGAGGGCATACGGGTGAAGAACCACCTGCTGGGTACTATGCTTACTGCCTAGGTGACAGAATCATTGGGACCCCAAGCCTCAGCATCACAGAATTTCCAATTTATCCATGTAAAAAACTTGCATGTGTACATTTTAATCTATAATAAAAGTTGAAATTTTAAAAAACCTGGAAGATAAGAATAAAAACTAAAATAATTTGCAAATAGCTGTATAAGTAAGTGTGTATGTGTTGCATGTGACCCTCTGTCAATACATAGCCTCAGAGTGTTCTTTATATTAATTTCCTTGTTTGGAATTGTATGCCTTCCATTTATAATTTTTGTAATCATTCTTCAACCCCAAATGCTGTTAATATATGGCATCTATTACACTAATTTGATTTCTGACATTTATTTAATCCATGAGTCTAGAACAAAAATTATATTATATCCTACTCTTCAATAACTATTTTTTAATCCTGAATATTTCTACACACTAATTTCACCTGTAACTAATGGTGACACAATTTTGTACCTTGAAGATGTAAAATTTTACCAGAGACATAATCATACCTCCAGAATATATAAATTATTATGCAAAAATAGAAAACAAAACAAACTACAGAGTTTACATCCTGTGCTAAGATTTGTGCTAGGAATTCAATGTTTAATAGTCCTCACAAACTTGTAAATTAGAATTGCTACATTACCACTTCCTAGTTAAGGAAACTAAGACATAACAGGACTAACCCTGGTTCCTACTCTCTTTCATGTCTGTTTATTCTCATGATCATCTACCTTGCTGTTTGGGGAAGAATCACATAGCACTTCTGTGTTGTTGTTTTGTTTTCATACATATTGGTATGATTTGACTGTGTCCCCACCCAGAAATGTCACCTTGAATTGTAATCCCTATAATTTCCATGTGTCAAGGGAGAGACCAGGTTGAGGTAATTGAATCATGGGGGCAGTTCTCACAAGATCTCATGGTTTTAAAAGCGTTTTGTAGTTCCTCCTGCATTCATTCTCCCTCCTGCCACCTTGTGAAGAAGGCGCCTTGCTTCCCTTTCACCTTCCACCATGATTATAAGTTTCCTGAGGCCTCACCAGTCATGTGGAGCTATGAGTCAATTAAACCTCTTTTCTTTCTAAATTATCCAGACTTGGGAAGTTCTTTATAGCAGTGTGAGAATGAATTAATACACATATCCAATTCCCAATCAATCAAATAACTTAGTCATGGCAAAATTTGGTTTGCGTTATTACAACTGGTCATGGTCCTATTTCAAAGTTAAGGATCTCCTTACAATGAAAGTAGAAGAGACTGGATATTAGCACACAACTAGCTGTTTATAACATAGATACATAAATGTAGAAACATAATTGTGACAAATATAAACACAGGCACAACAAGAATCATGCAGAGAGAGGAGCAGACCAACAGAATGCAGTCAAATGTGCTTACTAATGATGGAGAAGTGCTTGAATTTGTGTAAATATGTTAATCCAACTCATATAAATTTGAGAACTTCTGGGATAGTTGAAAATGTTATTTCTCCAGCAGATTTAGGTCAATATAATTAATAAAACATTCAGTTTTTCATACATATTCTACTAACTAGCTGGTAAATATAGCTGCATGGAAAAAGTATGTGTTGTGACAAGGCACTGGCTCTTATCCCTGTTTCTTACTTTAATTTTTTATAGAATCCAACCCAGGATTGAATGATGGCTTAGCTGGCTTTCAAGTCCTTGCCATAATCAGGCATTTGGTACCCAGTGAGAAAACTGATTATAAAAGAGGTCAAATGCATACTGTTGTACCTTTTTATGCAGATAACATTAAAATATTGTTCAGTAGACTTACACTGAGTATATGCTTGATTTGTTATAGGGCCTATTTCTGGGTCCCATGAAAATGTTGAGGAAAATGTCTCTGATGCACAATAGTTGTCAGCAGTTGGGATAGGGGAGGATTTCACAGCATGTGATATTGGAATTCGATAATTATTTTGCAGGATTTAACCATTAACTTGGGGAGAATTGGAATAAAAAAAGAAATACAGAAATGCCTACTAAAGTGTAGCAGATAACTTTTACCATGCTTTTTAAAATTTTCTTCCCTGGATAGGAAAGGAATGTTAGTTATTTCAGCTAGAGTAGGAGCTGCAAAACTGATAAAAAGTGTGTTTGAAAAAAAAAAAATCCTCAGCTCTAACTCCCAAACAACATGATTCCAGGAGAAATAGGGAGCTGCAAATAATTGGCATGAGTATTAACCTAATAATCATCTTCAACTGCTTCTACCTTATGTGCCCAGTAAGTACTTGAATTGTCTCCTACTTACCTCATTTGTGAGGAAGGACTTAGTACAAGATGTCTCAACACATGACATTAAACACTGTAAGGATGAGAGTAAAAATCTTTTATAACTCACATATACTCATAGCCCAGCGGAGGATGACACTGCTTGCCCTGCAGGGCCAACCAGGTGTTACACTTGGGAACAGAATGAAAAAGCAAGGTCACTGGGAGACAGGCTTTCTAGTAACAAGAACATAGGGTGCCCTCTGGATCCCAGAGTCTATATAATTAATTTGTTTTAGAAAATTTGTAGATTGTACACAAACATGTATACGTATGATATACATGCATAGACTATGCATAAACTGGGTTGAATTTTGTGAATTTATAAAGTAAGTATACAGTACATATTTTTATTAAATGCATAAATAACCAAGTAAAATTTGAGATGCCTATTTCAACATGTTCCAATTCATGCAGGATTTATAAAGATTTGGGGATCCCCAAGATTATCCTGGGGGAGAGTGTTTCAACCTTGGTAACATTTTAAACCAGAGGATTCTTTATGATGGGAGTCTTCCTTGGTCTTACAGAATATTTGGCAGCATTTCTGGCTTCCACACACTAGAGGACAGATTCATCCTGCCACTGGGATAATCTAACATAGCGCCAGATATTGTCAACTGCCTCTTAGAGAGCAAAGAAGGTAATCCAATTTAAATATATTATCTGTTATAAATTAACCAATATATTTATAAATATAAAGTTGATTAATTTATCTAATATATTTAGATACTTCTGAACAATATGCATACATGTATATATTTATATTCAAAAAAGCATTGCCCAGAGAAACATCATGAAGATTGTCCTCTATGTTTTCTTCCAGTACTTTTATAGTTTCAGGTCTTACATTTAAGTCTCTAATCCACTTCAAGTTAATTTTTATATACGACGTAAGATAAGGACCTAATTATATTATTTGCATGTGGATATCTACTTTTTCCAATATTATTTGTTAAAACGACTGTTTTTATGCATTGTGTGCTTTTGGCACTTTTGCTGAAAATTAATTGACCATAAGGGTGTGAATTTATTTCCGGGTTCTTTATTCTCTTCCAGTGCTCTATATGTCTTTTTTTTAATGCTAGTACCATGCTATTTTGATTAGCATAGCTTTGTAGTATATTTTGAAGTAAGGTAATGTGATGCCTCCAGCTTTGTTCTTTCTGCTCAAGATTGCTTTGGTTGTTTGGGGTTTTTTGTGGCTTCTTACAAATTAGGTTTTCTATTTCTGTGAAGCATATCATTGGAATTTTGATAATGTATAAACTTACACATGTTGCATATATACGTATATATGTATTTGAATATATACACGTTATATATTTATCTCTAAATAGATTTAGATATACATGTATAGACACAGATTTATGCATGTATGCTAAACTAAGAGTTTGTCATCAATGGTTGTCTTAGTCAGTTTGGGCTGCTATATGACAGTAGCACAGACTGGGTGGCTTATAAAAACAGAAATGTGTTTTTCACAATTCTGGAGACCCAAAGTCCAAAATCAATGTGTTTAGTTTTTAATTGTATTTTTGTGGCAATAATAGTGATACTTTGTTGGCCGCTATGGATAAATTATTAAGAAAGAAGATGAAGATAAATAGCTGGTAATACTTTCTTAAGCAAAAAATATTAATCATATACAAGCTGAATATTGAATAACTTTGATAATAAATTTAAAGTTTTCAGGCCAGGCATGGTGGCTCACACCTGTAATCCCAGCCCTTTGGGAGGCCAAGGTGGGCGGATCACTGGAGGTCAGGAGTTCAAGATGAGCCTGATGAACATGGAGAAACCCTGTCTCTTCTAAAAACACAAAATTAGCCAAGTGTGGTGCTACATGCCTGTAATTCCAGCTACTTGGGAGGCTGAGGGAGGAGAATTGCTTGAACCCAGGAGGCAGAGGTTGCGGTGAGCTGAGATTGCGCCATTGCACTCCAGCCTGGGCAACAAGAGCAAAACTCTGTCTCAAAATAAATAAGTAAATAAATAAATAAAGTTTTCAAATATATTTTAAAATAGCAAACAATAGAATTTAAAATACCAAAATGAAGCATTAAAATCTTTTGTTTTAGTAATCCATATAAAATCATCAAAGGAGAAAAACTCAGTTTGTTAATAAATGACTATTATTTAATGAAAGATGATAAATGTTCAATATTAATAATCAATAAACAGCTAAATACTAGAGGATCTATGCATCAAATTTTAGGAATATATGAATGGATTAAGAAAAATGCTTTGATAGGTTTATTAAAATTAGTTTATCAGAAACATCACAGGCATTACTGGATGGGTTTTAAAATCTACATATGATATATTGGTTTGAGAGCCTGTGAATTTAAATAAAAAATATACTTAACTATTAACATAAGATATAACAATAGAAGCTATTATCTATTAAATGTGTTAAACAAAACTTATTTATTGATGATATGGATTGGCTGTGTCCCCACCCAAATCTCACGTTGAATTGTTATAGTGCCCATGTGTCAAGGGTGTGGCCAAGTGGAGATAATTGAATCACAGGAGTGGTTTTCCCCGTACTGTTCTTGTGGTAGTGAGTAAGTCTCGTGAGGTCTGATGGTTTTATAAATGGAAGTTCCCCTGCACAAGCTCTCTTGTTTGCCACCATGTAAGACGTGACTTTGTTCCTCATTCATCTTCTGTCATGACTGTGAGGCCTCTTCAGTCCTGTGGAACTGCTGAGTCAATTAAACCTCTTTCATTTATTAATTACCCAGACTCAGCTATGTCTTTATTAGCAGCATGAGAACAGACTAACACAATAGACAGATCTCTGTACTGGAACCTGGACAGCTGATGCTTTAGTTCGAGTCCAAAGGTCAGAAAGCTAGAGTCCCAGAAAGGCCTGATATTTCAGTTGAAATATAAAGGCAGAAGAAAACTTACCTTGCATCTTGGGGTAAGTCAGAGAGAAATAATTTCTTATTTGAGGGAGGGCCAGGCTTTTTATTCTATTCAGGCTTTGTTCTGACTGAGGAGGTCCACCTGCATTAGGAAGAATAATGTGCTTTATTCAGTCTATCAATTTAGATGTTAAAATCTCGAAAAAACCATTTACAGAAATTTTGGAAGTAATGTTTAGACAAATATCCTGACACCCTGTAGCCAAGTAATGTTGACACATAAAATTAAGTATCACAATTTCCTATCCATTTTTTATAGGTGCTTTTGTCTATTATTGCTATTGTCAAAGAAACTACAATAAGCAAAACACATATTAGATTCACTAGTGTATGTTGTTTCACTCACGCACCTAAAGTGATAGGTTTTTACTGAACTCAAGATATTCTCAGGAAAAGGAAAGCATAATTCTAGCAGATGAGGACTAACTTTATGTCCACTATAGGATAAACCTTCAAAAAGTGTTGATGTGGCTTGGCTTTATATTTACTATTCTTCATTATTAACAAAATATATTTTATTTAGATCACTGCTCAATCTCCATTTTTTTTCTTTTCCTTATGTATGTTTTCTACAATTTTAAATATTAAACTTTGAATCTAAAGGACAATTTTCATTATCTAAGTAAATTTTTACTTCGAATGAGATTTCATCTTCAGTACTCCTATTCTTTCTTCTAGAACATGACTTTCAGTACTTTTTCCATTTTCAATTAATAATCTGCTACATTACCTATAAAAACTGTATGATAATTCAGTGTTATAAACAATATCCAATTTGATTTACCAATGTGTTTGATAAATTTCTATAAACATCACTGATGCATGCTTATTTATCTTTTAAAAACTCTTACTTTTTATTTATAATCTACTCAAATATAGTGCCTTATGCAACTCATAAGGCTGATATTTCATTTTTACTGACACATTTAATTATTAAATTGTTAACATAAAATATATAATTAATATTAATTTTAAGCAATGTTATAATAAACACATGTGTATCTGTGACTGTGTGTTTTGATGCTTTCCACTTTTTGCTTTGTTTTATTTTTCTTCTATAACTTATTCCATAGATGAGATAATTATAGGAATAGAACTTTGTTTGAGACTTAGTGGGCAAAAGCACACACACACACACACACTCACACATGTACACATGCACACATGTACATACACACAGTCAACCTAAATAAACAGAGAAAAGATCTCTAAAAGAAAATGGTATTTATTCAGAAATAAGGCATTGCAATGAAAATACATGAGCCATAGTAATCTGTGTATGAATTCAGTGAGGTAAAGTTAGACAGTTTTTTTTTTTAAATAAAAATCAGGATGATTATATAATTGTTTTTAGATCTATACTATTGGCTATAAGGATCAGTAACAAAGGTAGTGCCAGGATAAGGTTAAATAGACATTTTCCAGACAGCTGTCCTTGAAAAGTATTTTTTTATATAAACTACAGTGGCCTTTGCTCAAAGTTGTATTTTTGTAATCTGATATAATTTGGCTCTAGTCCCCACCCAAATCTCATCTTCAATTGTAATCCCCATGTGTCAAGGGAGGGACCTGGTGGAAGGTGATTGGATCATTTTGGTGGCTTTCCCCATGTTGTTTTTGTGATACTGGGTGAGTTCTCATGAGTTCTGATGGTTTAAAGGTGTGGCACTTTCCTCCTCACTTGTTCTCTCTCTCTCTCCTGCTGCCATGTAAGATGTGCTGCCTTCCCCTTTGCCTTCTGCCATGATGGTAAGTTTCCTGAGGCCTCCCCAGTCATATGGAAGTGTGAGTCAATTAAACCTCTTTTGTTTATAAATTACCCAATCTCAGGTAGTTCTTTATAGGAGTGTGAAATGGACTAATACAGAGTCTTTTGAGTTAGTTTTTGTTATCAATCATTTATGTATAAGAGCCATCTCCTTATAGCATGCCTTGGCTCTATTTGTTGTTTTCTTTTAAAGACAAGTGACTCGATTTTTATTCATATTACATAAAGCCTTTTAAGATACCAACCAGAATCATGACTGTCAGTGTTACATCAAGACTATCAGAGTTTTATACATTTTACATAATCCTTAGAATATGAACATTAATAACATATTCATATAAATATAACTTTAAAGATTTTACAGAACAACTGAAACTATAACTGATAATAGATTTTTATGGATGTATACAATTTTTCAAATAGTCATATCAATAATGTACATATAATTATAACTGAAAAAATATCTATCTTCAGTTGTTATTTGACAATGTTTTCCATGCTATTTGCCAAATAAGCCTTATCATTTAACCTCTCTGTAAGATGAGAGAGATATATTATTTGAAGCCCTCCAGGGATCAACTGGAAAATTTCAAATTCATTCTATGTGAAAAAGATTTAATTTAAAATTTTGTTCTTGAAGAAGACTGTCAAAGATGTCAGAAGATTCAAAATACTTGACCAAAACAGAGTCACAGGTCATGGTAAAATAACAGTCATTTATTTAATAAGAGCGATAATCAAAAGACTTCAAAAGCAATACAGAAAATTATATAAATTAAATCATTAACCCATTTAAAGCTCATTTTTTAAAAAAACTTATATTTTAAGTTCAAGGGTTACATGTGCAGGTTTGTTACATAGGTAAACATGTATCATGGGAGTCTATAGTGCAGATTATTTCATCAAGCAGTTATTAGGCCTAGTACCCATTAGCTATTTTTCCTGATTCTCTCCCTCCTCCCAACCTCTACCCTCTGATAAGCCCAGTGTCTGTTGTTCTCCTCTATGTGTTCATGTATTCTCATCATTTAGCTCCCACTTATAAGTGAGAACATGCAATATTTGGTTTTCTGTTCCTCCATTAGTTTACTAAGGATAATGACCTACAGTTTCATTCATGCCCTTGAAAAGGACATGATCTCATTCTTTTTTATGGATGTATAGTATTCCATGGTATATACCACATTTTCTTTATCCAGTCTACCATTGATGGGCATTTAGGTTGATTCCATGTCTTTGTTTTTGTGAATAGTGCTGTAATAAACATATGCATGCATGTGTCTTTATAATAGAATGATTTATATTCCTTTGGGTATGTACTCAGTATTGGGATTGATGGGTTGAATGGTATTTCTGTCTTTAGGTCTTTAAGAAATTGCCACACTCTCTTCCTAAGTAATCAAAAACCTAGTAAAGGCAACACAGGATATTATCTTGATGAAATGTAAAATCTTTATTTTTCAGGCCAGTTACCAAAAAGATTTAAAAAAATAACTTTTCCAATCTGATTGTTTTTTATAATGGGAAGCCGATTTAGACAACCTGGAAGTCAAACCTGATAAAAATGGTACTTCAATTTAGTCAGACAAAAAAGAGTGTGTCCGAGATTATAAGTGTACACTATAGTATACAGAAATTTAAACAAGGAAACCACTACCTTAAGCTGTGGAATCAGGCTCTTAGCAACAGTATTTTGAGTTTCCTGGTTACATGGAACTATTTAGACATATCAAGAAAAGTTAAGAGTATAAAATCAAAATACACTTAATAGAAACATTGTTTCTTAGGCCTTTGGATGTAAATTTTAGCATTGGTGAATAGCAGCAGAGTTAAACCCAGAGAAAAGTGTTCTAGGAACTGACAAAAATGTTAAAGAAGAAAGTTATTGTCTCAGGCTTTTTCAAGGAGAGAGAGAACTAAGGGCAATTATACATTACCTGTAAGTAACATGCGGTGATATACAGCAAAAGCTAAATTTTTGAGAGAAGATTCTGAGAAGCTTCAAGAGGAAAACTCTACCTCAAGAAATAAAATTATCATTTTCAGATTGAAAATAAGGAAATTAAATGAATCTCATAAATAAATATGGCAGAAATAAAAACTGCAGTTTTGAAAAGGGCTGTTAAAAAACGTTTTAGAATTAGAAATCTAAACTTTTTGCAATATTTACTATGAGCATTGCAACCAATGCTTTAAGAAAACCCTGTTATAGGGAACCAAATTTTTAGTTGTATATCTGCATTTTTTTTTTAGACCGAGTCTCGCTCTGTCGCCCAGGCGACACAGTGTGCACTGTCACAATCTTGGCTCACTGCAAGCTCCGCCTCCCGGGTTCACGCCATTCTCCTGCCTCAGCCTCCTGAGTAGCTGGGACTACGGGCACCCGCCACCGTGCCTGGATATTTATTTTTATTTTAATAGAGACGGGATTTCACTGTGTTAGCCAGAATGGTCTTGATCTCCTGACCTCATGATCCGACCGCCTTGGCCTCCCAAAGTGCTGGGATTACAGGCATCAGCCACCACACCCAGCCCATATCTACATTTTTAATACCATAGACCAATCTTTAGAAATGCTTTTATGTATAATTTTCTTCTAATTACAGCCAAGTTGATCATAGACCAAATTTCTTTTATAAGCCTTTCACATACTGCACAGACTTTTTGATTGCATGCTTATATTTTTGTTTTGTCCCATATTTTCTCTATTTTAAATAACCTGCAATTTTAGATCAGGCCAAAAATTTGGCACATAATATTTTTCTCTAACAGAATAATTATTTTCTTTAAGATTCTAAGCCAAAAATACGTCTTTGTACCCATAACTTTTTAAAACATCTCTCTCCTATTTACTATTTTTTCTATTTTTTTCTAAATACTTACTTTGAAACAACCTTTAAATAACTTCTGAATTAGACAAGATTATCTTTTCTTCCTCAATAAAGAATACTTTCTTATGCCTTTTTTATGCTTTTTCTCATTGTAAACACACCTTACGTTTTTAGTGTACTTTATATACAAAACTATATATAAATAATATAATGATTTTAACACTCAATAACTTTAATATTTAAAAAGAAATTTTGGACAGTCTGTCACATATCAGTATTTTATAGACGATAACCATTTTGTACTTTTTAGGAACATTATTTTCCAGAACATAATTTTTTATGTTTATTAATAGAGCCAAATATAGTTAGCCTTTGTTTATAATTTTAAGACCCAAGGCAAAACTTATGTTTTTTCTTATGTTTTATGTTGAACTCATGTTCAACAATTATTTTTAGTTTTTTGAATTTTATTTAGAATGATTCAATGAGGTGGGTGGATCACCTGAGCTCAGGATTTCAAGACCAGCCTGGCCAACGTGGCAAAACCCTGTCTCAGCTAAAAATACAAATGTTAGCCTGGCATGGTGGTGGGTTCCTGTAATCCCAGCTACTGAGGAGGCTGAGGTAGGAGAATCACTTGAACACTGGAGGCGGAGGTTACAGTGAGCCAAGATCACGCCATTGCACTCCAGTCTGGGCGACAAAAGCAAGACTCTAACTCAAAAAAAAAATAAAAAATAAAAACAAAAAAGAATAAAAGAAAAAGACTTACACATTTAGGAATCTTAACCACTTGAAATTATACAAAACATTCATTTGTAAATATTTATTCCATTTATGTTTATCTAATTTATTTATGCTAATTATACCTAGATTACTTATGAAAACTAATATATTAGACAAATCTTGTCATCATTTTATGTTATTTTTCTGTTAACTATTTTTATAGCCTGTAAATTTCAGGTGCTCATCTAAATAAAAACCTTAAATTTAAATACATGAATATTTTGCTGATAACTCAGAAGATATGCATGTTTTTATTAAATCAACAATATTAAATTAGTCTTATTCAGCAAAGAGTTATGCAAGCAACGATATTTCATTTTTGACTGAGTGTTCAGTTTTATAAACTTTGTGTGCATTTCTGACCCTTAAAACATCTTGTGAGGTCATACATACATCTGTCTGTCCTCTAAACCCAGGCAAAAATATACCTTGACAATTTTGAAGATGTATTTTAAATGTCTTCAAAATTATTTTTTAAATTTATGTTTTATGTATAATTTGAAACCATCTTTTTAATTAAAGATTAACTTAAGTGATAAAAGACATTTGGATTAATGAACATATATTTTGTATGAGTCCTCACGTATTTAGGCTAATCTGAATAGACTTCCTTTAGGTATTTCTAGGTGATTCTGTGAGATTTTACTATGTAGATACAAGCTATAACATAGTTCATGTACATATGTGTAAACACACTTAAACATATATACACACACACACAAAAACCTTATAGCTTTTATTTTAGACTATTACTTATGAGACAGTAATACAAACTCACTGCTTTATAAAAGTCAGTTGGATACAAATTATATTTCAGGCAAAATGCTACCTCTTCAGATGGCTAAACTCTATTTGCTCTAGTAGGTAAACAAGTAAAGGCTGTAAACCAAAATTCTGGGTAACTCAGTTTGGTTTTCAAAACATTTTTTTTTTCTCTTTTCTCTTTTTTTAGTTTTAAATGAGTTTAGGGTCAAATTTTCAATGTTTACTTTTTAGCTAGGACTTGCTAAAATTGTATAAGACAAACAGAATCTCTAAGTAGCCTTGAATTTTAGTAACAAATCTATCTTCTGTTTGTCAGTCTGGGTTGCTTGAGTAAACATTGTGGGTGGGAAAGCACTTTGGCAGTTTTGTTTTTATTATTTTACTTTTAAAATTTTGGATCCTGACTGGAAGACAAGTTTTAATGCCAAACAAGGTATCTTGTATTAGTGCTCAGAGCTCAAGATTTGATCTGAGAGCCTCACTTTTATAAACATTTACCTAATTCTTTTTCTTTTAAGATATCAATTATTTAATTACCTGTTGAATCACCCTAAGCTATTGTTAGCCAAATCTAAATTTACATTTCCAAAAGGTGTCAAGATTGTTGATTAGCATGGAGCTGTTGTAATTTGGAAAGCTGTTCAATCAAATCTCTTTAAGACTTTTTTTTTTAAAGTTAGTCTAGGATACCAAGTAGTGTTTTATCTCAACTCCAGTAGAAAATTCAGCAAATTCAAAGTAGGAGGCAAAAAAAACAGAGCTGGACAGAGAATTTAGAAGGCTCTACATGTTAACTCTATAGTTACAAGGCATTTTTAAAGAGTTTGAATAATGTCTATTTGAGCTCTGAATTTTCCTTCATGTAATTTGCCTATTACTTTACAAATGTGCATAAAACAGGCCATGATATAACTGTCTGGATTCCCAGAAAACCTTGCGTGTGTTAATATTAAAGAGTCCTGTCCCATTTCTTATTAATCTCTTTAGAGCAAAGGAAATCCTATAAATCCTGTCAGGCAATATCAGGAGTTTGAACTGGTGTTTAGATGCCGGTAACCACCCTAGTTACTTTTAATTAGACATTCTGAGCCCACCATTTAGAATGTTTATTTTTGCTCCCAAATCATTTACATACATATGTTAACATACGTATGTGTTTATACATATTAATATATATGTATATTGTTATGTAGGTAGACAGTGTATACACACAAACACAGACACCCACACACAAACACAGTCAACCTACATATACAGAGAGACTCTTAATAATATTTATTTAGGAATAGGGCAAGGCATTGCAATGAGATTATGTGTGCCATAGCAAACTATGTTCATATTCAATGACGTAAAGAAAGACCGTGGTTTTTAATGGAAAATTATGGATAATTAAATAATTGTTTTGAGATAATTATTCTTGGCTACAAGGATCAATGACAATAGTGATGCCAGTGCAAGGTTGGATAGGCATTTGCTACACAGATTTCCTCACAGAAGTATTTTTTTTGTGTGTATGATTTTAATTTTTTTTTGCAAGGTTGTGTTTTTTACAGTCTTTTGTGATAGTTTGTGTTATCAGGAATTAATGCATAATATCCTTGATAGCCTTCCCTTGCTCTATTTTTCAGCATCATTTGTTTTTAAACACAAGTGACTAAATTTTGATTCTGACAATTTTTAAAACACTAGTACTTTGATATCAAAACAGTAATTTGAAAAGGATTAAGCACTACACTAACATTAGGTCCTTAAAAGTAGAGGGAAGTAATTATACATATTATTTTTCTAGAAAAAAAGAGCCATTAACTAAATATTAATTTCTTTATTCTTGTATTTTACACTTTAATATCCTGGATTTTATAATATTTTGTAGTTCAATGGAGTCTGTATTTATACAGAGAAAGAGTTGCAGCTGAAAGTAACTGACCACTTAACACTTACTAAAATTGTCAAATAAATATAAATTATTATAAATAACTTCATGTTCTATTACAAACAGGATTACTTTAGTGCATTGTCACTTAATTTTGGGTATTATTAGAATATAAGGTAACCAATATGAAATATTTGAAATATCAAATCAATGTTTTAATATTTAAGATCTCTGATTTTTCCATATCTATGTTAAATCTAGTGATGAGTTCAACAGTCATTGTTTGTTTTTATTTTTTACTATTTTTGATTTCCAAAATGTTCTTATGATTCTTTCACTGTTTCTGGCTCTCTGTTTATAATATTTATTTGTCATTGAATGTTGTCTACTTTTTTATATTAATTACTGTTATATTAAATAGTGTGATAATTTTAACATTATTGTCATAGCTCATTTCGGCCTTGTATCTTCAGAGTGTGATTTATCTTCCATTTCGTAATATTTTGTTTTTGTTAAAGCTGCTTGTGATAAGATCTCAGATATATTTTTCTTTAGTGTGGATTTAGATATTAGTTTTGCTAGAAGTTTCTCCTTACTAGAGGTATCAGAGGCTTCAATTCTTCTACCGTTTTTGTTTTTCTCCCATCTTGACTTTGAGCTTTTCTAAGAACTTCCCATCTATAAATGTGTGTTTTGTACTCTCTTTATGCCATAATCTACTATTATTATACTAGAGCCCTATTAATGTGCTGGTAAAGTAGAGGGGAGTGGTTGTGCGCTATAATGTCCTGATTAAGTCACGGTCCTTTAGTGTCTATGTCTTTGGGCTGTGACCTTCATAAGTATTTCCACTGGCTATATTCCTCTACCCCCTCCTCCTTCTCCTCTGGCTATAGTGTTGCTAATATATTTCGTGGAAGTTTTGCACCCTGTGACTATGTTTCATTTTCTTTTATTTTTAATCTTAGATGCAACAGGAAGAGAGAATGGACCTATAGTGTAGAGAAGTCTTCTTCCCTCTGTGTGTTTTAGATTTGTGCTCCGGCAACGTCCTTTTCTCTAGACAGCACACCCTAGTTTAGGAAAAGGGTTTGGGACATACATTTCATAAGAGTTTCCTCTCATCAGAGCCACAAGAGAACTGTTGTTAGCACTCCACATTGTGAACCTGTTGGGGATCCTGGAGGGAAACTTCACGAATATGTTGGGACATCATAAGACTGAAGTCCCCAGGAAATTGTCACTCTCCTTTTAATTCACACTCAAGCCTTCATAAATGGATCTGGATTATGGTTTAATTGTTCTTAGCAGTTTATGATTTCTTGTATTTCTGCTTCATGCTAGCATTTATCTGCTATGATTCTCTGAAAGTGCTCTTTTCCTCAGGTGTCTGGGTGGTGGTTTGTGTTGTACCTTCTGTTTTTTAATGGGTCCAAGAAAAGTCACTGGTATTTAGTTGATCCAGTTGTTAATAAGGATAGGGATGACCGCTTTCAAACACATTACATGCCATTGTTGAGACCAGAAGTCCTTAAGTTCATTTTAAGCCTCATTGTAATCATCAGTAAAATTAGAAACAAGAAATAATACATGATACCCTATTATTTTTCCAGAGTATAAGTCCAAATGAGGAACACACACAAGAATTTGGCAGGTATAAGTTTTAAAATGTGTTTCAGTTTGTATACTTGGAAAACTTGTTTAGAGGAAGTGATTTAGCTCTTTGACCAAAATAGTCTGTATAGAATGAAACATACACAGTCACAACAGCAGAGATGCCCAAACTCAGTTGTTTCTCTCATATCTTTTCCTTTGTTTCCTTCCTAAAAAACATAGATCCTGGATGGGGTTGTCATTATTGGAATTAAAATTCCACTGGAGTTATAGAGAGGAAAGCTGCTCTGAAAAAATTAAAACAGTGATATGATAATAGTCAAGAGAATAAAATAAAATTCAAGTTACTACAGAATGTAGAAAAAGTAAAAGAAATACCAGTCACAACATGAGATTCATTTTAAAGGGAAGATAAGAAATAATAATAAGCTATTCTCCAATCTTCTGGTCATAGTTTTATTTACTTTTTATGTACATTAAAAATGCCTGGTGAAAACATTCTCAATGATAGAAACATACTCACAAGTGATAGAAAGCCTAGTAAAAACATCCTCAGTGATACACACACACACACACACACACACACACAGAGAGAGAGAGAGAGAGAAAGAGAGAGAGAGAGTAATATAGTAACTTTGTAAACTTGTATGTTCCACAGAAGATTTTTTGTTAGTAGTGTTTATGCTGAAGTGATTATTCTACAAAAGTGCTAACTACAATTCAATTTACTTCTTACAAATTAGGAATAATGACAATATGTTGCATGTATGCAAAATAAAATAGACTGAATCACTTTAGCTCTTAAAAATTCAGATTCTTATAGAACAACAAGACCCAGAATAGTCAAACTGATCTTGAGCAAAAAGAACAAAGCTAGAGGCATCACACTACCTGACTTTAAAATATACTACGAATTTTAGTAACATAAATAGAATAGTACTGGTGTAAAAGCAGAAACATAGACCAGTGGCATAGAATAGAGTCCAGAAGTAAATTCATGAATTGACAACTAATTGATTTTTGACAAACTTGTGAAGAACACACAGTGGGGCAAGAACAGTCTCTTTAATAAATATTCTTGGATAAACTGAAAATCTACATGCAGCAGAATGAATTTAGACTTGTCTTTCTCATCATATATGAAAATCAACTCAAAATGGATTAGACTTATATGTAGGACCTGGAACTATGAAACTAGTAGAAGAAAACATAGGCGAAAAGCTCTAGAACATTAGTCTTAGCAATAATTTTATGGACAGGTCCTCAAAATAACCAAAGCAGAAACAGACAAATGGAATTACACCACACTAATGTTTCTGTACATCAAGGGAAACAATCGACAGAGTGAAGAGAGAACCTCCCAAATAGGAGAAAATATTTGCAAACTGAACATTGATAAGAGGTTAATAACTAAAATATATACTTAAACAACTCAATACAAAGAAAAAACCCAATTAGAAATGGGAAAAAGATCTGAATAAACATTTCTCAAAAGGAGAGACACAGATGGCCAACAGATACATAAAAAATGCTCAACATTACTTATCAATAGAAGAATGAAAATCAAAACAACAGTGAAATATCTCCTGACTTCAATTAGAAAGGGGATCATCAAAAAGACAAAAGGTTAACAACTCTTGGGGAGGATGTGGAGAGAAGGAACCCTTGCAAACTGTTACTGGGAATGTAAATTAGTGCAATCATTATGGAAAACAGTGTAGGGGTTACTCAAAAACTTAAAAATAGATCTACTTCTGTGATCCAACAATCCCATTACTGGGTATAACCAAAGGAAATAAAATCAGTGTAATGAAAAAATATCTGCATTCTCATATTGATTGCAGCACTATTCACAATAACTGAAATATTTAATCAGGCTAAATGTCTGACAGTGGATGAATGGATAAAGAAAATGTGATATATATACCATGAAACACTATTCACCCATAAAAATAAGAAAATCCTGCAATTTACAATAAGATGAATGAACCTGGAATATATTATATTGAGTGAAATGATTCATTAACGGAAGGACAAATATCACGTAATCTCACTCCTATGTGGACTGAAAAATTGATCTCATAGAATTTGAGAGTACAGTGTTGGTTACCAGACACTGGGGTGGTTAAGGGGAGTGGTTGGGAGATAATGGCCAAAGGACACATAATTCTATTTAGATAGGATAAATAAGTTCAAGAGATTTATCGTGCAGTATTGTGTCTGTAGTTAGTGATGATGTATTACAATCTTAAAAATGCAAAGAAAATGAATACTAAGTGTTCTTACCACAAAAATGATAACTATGTGAGGTAATACATTTGCTAATTAGCTAGATTTAGCCACTGTGCTATGTATACATATATATACTATATAGTTTTTAAAATGTTGTGTATGTATTTTAAGTATATATATTAAAACATGTTGTACATGATAAACATAAAATTTTATGTTTCAATTTTAAGATGAATAAAAACATTTGAAAAAAAAATGACATTCCATAATGCTGACATTAATTTGTCAGCAATGCCATCAGATCCACTTTCTTTTAGCCGGAGGATGACTTGGTACCTCCGTAAGTAAATAAACGGGCATTGCTCTGCTACACGCACAGATTTCCATTTTTCCTCCATTTTGCTTTCCATCACCCAGTGTCCTGTGTGACTTTGCTCAAGAAATACATGAGGAATACACATAAATTATACCACATAAATGATGGCTTACTTATTTCCACCTGGATAGACTAATGGTCTTTTTCACTGTCAGTCACTTCATGCCATTCTTTTAAAAGTAACATGAGCAATTTAGTTACCATATAAATAAAGAGCATTTAACTGCAAAGAATCAAAACAAAATCAAAATTTATCATTTGATAAGTTTATATATTCACATAGTTGATATTAAGCTTAATTACTGCCAACCAGAAAATATATTTTTACCATACACTTTTATCAGTTTTTTTTTTTTTTTTTTTTTTTGAAGTAGAAAATTCTGGAGTAGTTAAAGAAGTGTTTTTGAGCGCCTCCTTTCTGGTTGGGGAAAATATGGTTTCTCTGTGAATTGGAGCATGGTTGCACAGAGTAAGGATGTTAAATGGGGACACTGATGCTGCTCAAACTTTATTATTTATCCAGTAGTCAGTATTATGTCTGGCATAAAAACAGTAAATAGATGGGGCATCAGCAATTACTTTTCAAATTTTAGGTTAGATTTCTGGATAAAAAGAGAAAGTGAAAAGGGAAATATTATATAGAAATATTAAAGTTATAACATAATACCCAAAATGCCAGCAGTTTTAACACTCTGATATTACAATCCACACTTAATAGAGCTATGAATAACATAAAAGTTATGTTAGACATAACATAAAAGTTATGACATAGATAAATGTCACCCAAGACAGATCTAACAGATGATCTCAAGATCAAAGAATATGACATACTGTAGTTTTTTCTTATAAAGATATATGATCAAGATTGAGTCATCAAGATATATATTAAATAAGTGTATTGACTTTGTATCCCAGAATTTTACTCATTAAATGCCAGCTTTTTTTCTTTTTATTAAAATGTGTTAAAATGAAAGACTGTGATATGAAATGCTAGGGCACAGTTTTAAAAGTTCCCTTATACCTTTGACCTCTAAAGATATTTTGGTTTAAAATATGCCAGTATTATATCACTTCCTATGACAAAATTCAGAAAACCTTTGTCCTGTTATTGAACAACTGGTCAAAATATAATCATGGAAAGAATATTAATGAAATGTGTCACATTTATTAAACAATTTAAACATTTTAAAAAATTATTTTAAAAATGTATTAAATAATTTGGCTGCTGGATATGAATAAACATAATAAGTGAGTCCAGAGATTGCGTGTGTGTGTGTGTTTGTGTGTGTTTACATGTGCATGTATTTGTGAGTGTGTATACGTGCACATAAACTTAATTTAGTAATATACCTCTTTGAACTTTAGAAACAAAACCTAAACTTACACATCTTTAGTCATCTTTTAAAATTTCAAAGTTTTAGATACATTGTATTAGTTCGTTTTCATGCTGCTGATAAAGATATACACAAGACTGGGCAATTTACAAAGGAAAGGGGTTTAACTGGACTTATATTTAAGTGCAATTTAAGGCTGGAGAAGCCTCACAATCAGGGCGGAAGGCAAGGAGGAGCAAGTGACATCTTACAGGGATGGTGGCAGGCAGAAAAATAGGGTTTGTGTAGGGGGATGCCCTTTTTTAAAACCATTAGATCTCATAAGACTCATTCACAACCATGAGAACAGCACGGGAAAGACCTGCCCTCATGATTCGATCACCTCCCATGGGGTCCCTCCCAAAATGTGTGGGAATTCAAGATGGAGATTTGGGGGATCGTTACTTTTTAATGAATAAAATGTATAGCTCTATGTGGAAGGTTTTAAATATAATTTAAAATTATTCAAATGTTAGTATTTTTTTCAGCCCTAATGTAGTAAGCACATTATACATCTTTTATTTCTGATTTTGATCTTTGGGGCAGCTTCATCTCAAATGAGTATAGAAGACATGAGTATAGAACAGATGAGTATAGAACACGCAGTCTCATCCTCTTTCATTTCTTTCTTTTCTTCTTCCTTCTTTCCTTCCTCTCTTTCTTTTTCTCTTTCTTTCTTTTCTTTCTTTCTTGCTTTCTTTCCTTCTTTCTTTCTTTCTTTCTTGCTTGCTTGCTTGCTTGCTTTTCTTTTTCTCTCTCTCTTTCTCTCTCTTTCTTTCTTTCTTTTTGTTTTCTTTTGACACAGTCGTAAGATACAGGCAATGGGAATTTCACCATTAACTTGAAAATGTCTGGCCCACAACCTTCCTCATTCATTATTCCTGAGAGGGTGGAATTTTGGGGGCAGTTGTGAAATCAGCCTAATTTTCCCCACATAGTGAATATTTATGAATTTTTTGAATAAATACAGAAACTGACCCTCTTAGTCTTAAAATTTTAAAAACCCGTAGTTGTCTTACCTGAGTTCCTTTGTCAGGAAAGCAACCATAAACCCTCTCAGTTAGTATTAAGAAATGGAAACTCACCAGATCATGGCATCTGGACAATGAGATGCCACACCCTTCACCCATCATGATTGTCCAACTGACCACCGGATGCCTTTTTACCAACTCCTTTTCCTCACCGCTTTCTAATTCCTGTTTTTCCACAAGTAGTTAGTTACATTTCTTCCCTGTCATATAAACCCCTAATTTAAGTCAGTTGAGGAAGCACAGTTGAGACTTGGCCTTCTATTCTCTTTGAATGCAGTACTGGAATAAAGCAGCCTTACCCGGAGATACTCATCTCAATGACTGGCTTTCTGTACAGTGAGCAATAGGACCTAGACTGAACCCCTGGCATTTTGATAGCAGTTGTCACTCTTCTGTGCTGAAACTTGCAGAAACACAGGTACAAGACAATTAAAACATATCATTTTACAGAGAAAATCTATTTAAATGCTCATGTATTGAAAATAACTAACTCAGTTTCCAGTAGTCCCAGAAAGAGTAAATCTGAAGATTATCTTTCTAACATGGCATTCCCTTTTCCTTTAAATTTGACATTATAATTGTTATTAATGTAGTTCTAAAAGTTAGGCAGATAACATGTGCAATTAGAAGAATAAAAGACGAATTCTCCCAAGGGGGAAGGGCACTTTGAGGGGCCTGAATCTTGTTTTAGGGATCCTCTTGTAAGAAAACAAAGAACACAAAAACATTTTAACTTTGAACATTTTATAAACTATGCAACTGTGAGAGCACCAGTCTAAGACTCCTTTAAGGCTTTGAAATAGGCCGTGTGTGAGACGACCTGGTCTCTGGGGTTTATTAGCTTCTTTAGGGTATACTGATAGCTAATTTATTTACATCACCCGTGTTGTAAAAGGGTGATTCACAGTGGGTTGTATTAGAACCTGAGATGGCAAGGAAGTTCTTGTTCAAGTGATTTATTGAGGAAAGAAGTGAGTGAAATACAAAGGATTGGTCAGGGAAACAAATAAGCAAGTGTGTGGTCTTGGCTGGGGACTAGCTTCTGCATAACCCTAAGGGGACTCTGGAGTGGAAAGTACACCAAAACTGTTCCTGAGTCAAGTCCAAGAAGCCAGCCTTTGTTTGCCGTGTTTCAGCTGTTTTTTATCTTTGGACAGCTGGAGAAGAATGCCAAACTTCACTGTGAAGGCCTTTTACTTTTTAAAAATGATTCTCTTATTTTTTACATTGAGAGATAAATTATATATACTTATCGAGTACAACACGATGTTCTCAAGTAGAGAGTAGATGATGATTATCAGGGGTGTGGTGGTTGATGGGGGTGCATTGGAGAAATGCTAGTCAAAGGATACCAAATTTCCATCAGACAGGCAGAAAAAGTTCCAGATCTACTGTAAAACATGGTGAAGACAGTAATATATTCTTACAGTGTTAATTCTGAAAAAAGGCTAAAAGAATGGATATTAAGTGTTCTCACCACAAAAATAATAACTATGTGACTAATGCATATGCTAGTTAGCTAGATTTTGTCATCCCACAACAAAGGCTTCTGATACTTGCAGGCAATTCTCCAGAAAAGGAGTGTATTAGTTTATTTTCACACTGCTAATAAAGACATACCTGAGCTGAGACTGGGTAATTTACAAAGGAAAGAGGTTTAATGGACTCACAATTCCACATGGCTGGGGAGACCTCACAGTCACTGGGAAACGCAAAAAGCACATCTTACTTAGCGACAGGCGAGAGAGCTTGTGCAGGGAAACTGTCATTTATAAAACCGTCAGATCTCATGATACTTACTCACTACCATGAGAACAGCATGGAGGAAACTGCCCCTGTGATTCAATAACCTCCATCTGGACCTGCCCTCGACACATGGGAATTATTACAGTTCAAGATGAGATTTGGGTGAGGACTCAGCCAAACCATATCAAGGGGGCAGCTTTGAGGTGTGACATGCATGTTAACTAGAGAATGAGTATCCCAGACTCATTAATGGGATGTGGCAATGCACAGACAGTTCTCACCACAAACAACAAATACCTTCTAAAAATAATTCAAGCACACTAAAATATTAAGTGAATTCTTTAAATAATGTAATAATCTTTATTACCAAAATGTTATTCACAGCTGATTGTTCTAGAAGGCACGGATTGTTTATTTTGTCATTTTTTTTATGCCAACTTTCAATTAACTTGCATAAAGTAGCACCGGCTGGTTATTTCATATTCCTAAAAGAGGTCATTCACATTTTAAATGTTGCATGTAGTCTATCTGTTTTGACATTTTCTCCACAGTTGGAAATATAGTAGCTTGAGGTTACTTTTCCAATACAAATAAAGATGCCATATGGGTCAGTAGTGCCTCTACTTGTTAATATTTATTAAATGTCTCCTGGGCTATTGAATATATTTATTCTTGATAGCCAGCAAGGTTATAGAGATTATGCTAGGATTCCCAGAGAAGAACTCATCACACAATGAGCTATTTTCTTAAGGGAAAATCATGTCATTTCAATTATATACGTTTTTAGAGTCTATCAGAACACTGTATAATTTTTATTTGCTACGTAACGAATTATCACAAATTTAGCAGATTAAAACAACGATTATTTAGTATCTCACTATATTTCAGGTCGATAGCCTCAGCTGGACTCAGGAGGGGTTTTTGAGGTTTTACAGGCTACAGTCAAGATGGAAGCTAGGCTGGGAGTCTCATCTGATTCTTGCAGTCTTCTTCCAGTTTCATTCAAGCTACGGGTAGAATTCAGTTCCTGCAGCTTTAGGACCTCAACTCTTTGAAGATGCTCTTCTTCCTCGGCAGCTCAATACATGGTTGTATGTTTCACCTTTCTTAGAGGACAGGAGGCCAGTCTGTCTGACACTGCACCCTTTTTCAAAGACCTCTCCTAATTAGGTCAAGCCTGCCCAAGATAACCTCCATATTAGTTCATACCAAGTCAACTGGTTAGTAACCTAATCATAGGAGTAATAACACATCGTATTTACATGCCATACTCACAATCAAGGGGAGGGTGTATAATAAAAGGCAGAAATCCTGGGGACCATCTCAGAATTCTGCTTACCACAATCAGCAAGCTCACAGACCTGGATGATTGTATTTATTATTGAAGTGAGAAGATGTGAGGTGACTGTCTTTTGAAGTTTCCCTGGAGAAAAGAAATATCCTCTCACCAGTTGGTCAGCTCCCACAGCTGTTTACTTTATATTCCAAAGTTAAAAAGCATATAATTTTAGCGTATTTGTATCAACCTAAAATTAATTAAATGGAGAAGAGGTGAGGCTCAAATTCTAGCTTGTGGTAGTAACTCTGGGCAGCAGAGTTCGGGATTCTGGTATTGAAATGGAATTTTTTTTTCTTGAACATGCAGTTGTAAAATAAACCATATTTTCATAAATAGCAATATTTTAAGATGATCATACAATTTAATCAGAACAAAAGCTGATATTTATGAATCTTATTTTAATGACTTAGTATGGATTTATGCTCTTTTTCTTTTTAATTATTTTCATCTTTACTTGACACATAATAATTGCACATATTTATGGGGTACAATATGATGTTTCAATACGTGTATAAAATCTGAGTTCTAAACATATTCATCACTTTGAACATTCATCAGTTTTTTTTGTAGTGAGAACATTCAAAATTGTCTCTTCTAGCTATTCTGAGATATACAATACTTTATTATTGACTAGTCATCCTACTGTTCAATAGAACATCAGAATTTATTTTTACTTTCTTTTTTTATTATTATACTTTTAGTTCTAGGGTACATGTGCACAACGTGCAGGTTTGTTACATATGTATACATGTGCCACGTTGGTGTGCTGTACCCATTAAGTCATCATTTACATTAGGTGTATCTCCTAGTGCTATCCCTCCCCCCTCCCCCCTCCCCACAATAGGACCCGGTGTGTGATGCTCCCCTTTCTGTGTCCAAGAGATCTCATTGTTCAATTCCCACCTATGAGTGAGAACATGCGGTATTTGGTTTTCTGTTCTTGCGATAGTTTGCTGAGAATGATGGTTTCCAGCTGCATCCATGTCCCTACAAAGGACAAGAACTTATCCTTTTTTATGGCTGCATAGTATTCCATGGGGTATATGTGCCACATTTTCTTAATCCAGTCTGTCATGGATGGACATTTGGGTTGATTCCAAGTCTTTGCTATTGTGAATAGTGCCACAATAAACATACATGTGCACGTGTCTTTATAGCAGCATGACTTATAATCCTTTGGGTATATCCGCAGTAATGGGATGGCTGGTTCTAATTGTAGCTTTGTACTCACTTACAAGCCTCTCTCCATCCTTCTATTACCCTCTCCTCTCCAGTCTCTCATAACCACTATTCTGTTAACTACTTCAATGAGATCAACATTTTTAGATTCCATATATGAGTGAGATAGTGCAATATTTGTCTTTCTACTCCTGACGTATTTCACTTAACATCTTCCAGGTTCATCTATTTTGTCACAAATGACAGGATTCTCCTCTTTTTATGACTGAATAGTATCCATTGTACATGACATTTTCTTTATTGATTCCATCTTTGTTGAACATGTAGGCTGATTCTTACCTCAGCTATTGTGAAGAGTGCTGCAATAAGCAAGTGCAGACATCTCTTCAGCGTACTGATTTTATTTCCTTTGGATATATACCCAGTTGTGAAATTGCTGAATCATGTAGTAGATGTATTTTAATTTCTGAGGAATTTCCGCACTTTTTCTGTAATGGCTGTATGAATTTACATTTCCACCAACAGCATGTGTGGATTCCTCTTTCTTTACATCTTCACCAACACTTGTTATCATGTGTCTTTTTGGTAATATCTATTCCACCTGGAGTGAGATTGTGGCTTATAACTGCATTTCCCTGATGTTTAGTGATAATATTGAGCATTTTAAAAATTCTTTTTAGTCCTTTTTGTGTTTTCTTTTGAGAGATGTCTATTAGGGTGATTTGCCCATTTTTAAATGCATAATTTGTGGGGGGTTTTGGTTATTGAGTTGTATTCTTTATATATTCTGAATATTCATTCCACATCAGATGTATAATTTACAAATATTTTTTCTCATTCTGGAGGTTATCGCTTCACTCTGTTGATTGTTTCCTTTGTTGTGAATAAACTTTCTAGTTTCATGTAATGTCATTTGTTTATTTCTGCTTTTGTTCTCTGTGCTTTTGAGTATTTATACAAAAAATTCTTACCCAGTTCAATGTCGTGAAGCATTTCCCCTGTGTTTTCTTCTAGAAGTTTCATAGTTTTGGGTCTTAAATAAAATATTTAATCAATTTATAGTTGAACTTTGTATGTGGTTAAAAATAGGGGTTAACTTTTATTCTTCTGCATATAGATACCTAATTTTCTGAACACCATTTATTGAAGATACTGTCCTTTTGCCAATGTATGTTATTGACATTTTTGTTAAAAATCTGTTGGCTGTAGATGCATGGATTTATTTCTGAGCCCTCTGTTGTGTCCTGTTGGTCTGTGTTTCTGTTTTTACACTAATACCATGATGTTTTGGTAGCATAATGTCTCTAGCATTTGTTAGTCAGGTAGACTGATATCTCCAGGGTTTTTTTTTTTTTTTTTTTTTTTTCAATATTTCTTTGACTATTCAGTGTCATTTGTGATTCCATAAAAATTTTAAGGTTCTGTTTTCTATTTTTAGGATTGTTTTCTCTATGTCTGTGAAGAATATTATTGGTATTTTCATGGAGATTATATTGAATTTGTAGATTGCTTTGAGTAGTATGGACATGTTAATAATATAATTCTTCTGATCCATGAACTCAGAATATCTTTCCATTTATCTATATTTTATTCAATTACTTTTATCAATGTTTTGCAGTTTTCATTGTAGACATCTTTTACCTCCTTGGTTAAATCTACATCAAGTTATCTTTTTTTATTAGTAACTATTGTGAATTATATTACTTCTTTATTTTTAAATATTTCACTGTTAGCATATAGAAATGTTACTAATTTTTATATCTTGTTGTATCCTGTAACTTTACTGAATTAGTTTATTAGTTCTAACAATTTTTTGGTGGTATCTTTAGTGTGCTCTGTATATAAGATCATCTCATCTGCAAACAGAAACTATTTGACTTCCTCTTTTCCAATTTGCCTATCTTTAATTTTTTTTATTGTTTAATTTCTCTGGCTACAACCTCCAGTACTGTGCTAAATACAACTGGTGAGAGTGGGTATCCTTGTCTTGTTCTAGTTTTAGCAAAAACGGTTCCAACATTTTGTCATTTACCATAATGCTAGCTGGCCTTTGTTGTGTTGAGGTAAGTACTGTTTATACATAATTTGTTGAGAGTTTTTGTCATGAAAGGATACAGAGTTCTGTGAAATGCTTTTTCTGCCTCTATGGAAATGATCATTTGGTTTTCATCTATCTTTCTGCTAATGTGACATATAACATTTATTAATTTGTATATTTTAATCCATCCTTTCATCCCTGTGATAAACCCCAGCTGACCACAGTGAAAGATCTTCTTAATGTGCAGTTGAATTCTGTTTGGTGATATTTTGAGAATTTTTACATGTATGCTTATCAGGGATATCAACTTGTGGTTTTCTTTTTGTTGTATTTGGGTCCTTATGTGGTTTGGGTATCAGGAGGAAGATAGCCTTGTAGAATTTTTGGAAATATTACTTATTCTTCAATTTTCTGGAATAGTTTCAGAAGAATTGGTCTGAATTCTTCTTTAAAGCTTTGGTAGAATTCAACAGTGAAGCCATCAGTAGCTGGGCTTTCTTTTATAGGAGAAATTTTACTATTGATTCAAATTCCTTACTTGTTATTGGTCTATTCAGATTTTCTATTTCTTTATTATTCAATTTTGACAGATTGTATGTGTGCAGGCATTCATCTGTTTCTTCTAGGTTATTCCATTTTTGGGGTATAACTTCACAGTAGTTTCTTATGATCCTTTGTACTTCTATGATACTGGTTGTAATTTCTCCTTTTTATATCTGATTTTATTTGTTTGAGTCTTATCTCTTTTTCTCCTAGTTAATGTAACTACAGATTTGTCCATTTTATTTATTTTTTAAAAGCCTACTTTTGATTTCTTCAACTGTAGTCCAGATAAGCAATGTCTGGGAGTGCCTTAGTGGTCTAAGTTGCAGGTTTTGTGTCTGCAGTAGTGCCGCCTTGCTGGATGCAAGGTGTTCCTGCTGATTTTTAGCCTGAATGTGCATGCATGTGTTGAGTTTCCTGTCCGGGTCAAGTTCCCTACTGTGCAAGACTGCCTGCTTTTGGAAGGTAAGGTGCCATGTGGGCTCTGTTGCCAGAGTCACTGCAGTTCAGCTAGGGCAAGGCTCAGAACATCTGTGCTCATGATTCTTCAGTCACATGCATGAGCCTAGTAGAATAATAGTGGAGCCTTGAGGATGGAGAGATGCAGTGGCCTTTGGCCCTCACAGCAGGCTGCATTCTATCAGTGGTTTCACTTTCAAAATAAGGCCATGCCATAGCAGCTTGGGTCACGGTGGTGCGGAGTGCAGAATGTGAGTTCCTACTCCGTAGCAATGTAGCCCTGTGAACTGCAGGCAGCTCACTAAACTGAGCTCAGGGCCTGTGGGATTCTCCTGCTGCCTGTACCTCTTCAGCAGAAGGAGAAGCTCCTCCTGGCCCTGAGCCCATCCCAGCAGGGAAGGTAAAGTGGCAGAGGCAGGGTGCTCTCCACTTCTCTCCGTGCCACCATCCTGGGTTTTCTTTCCTTAGAGGGTCAACACTCCCTCATCCTCTAGGACTCTCCTTCAGACAATCTAGTTGAAATGTAGTTGTTTATTCAATAGTGGTTTTTAAAATTTATTTGTTCTTTGGTGGAAAGAAAAGAGCCAGGCACCTCTTGTCAGTCATGTTGCTGACATCACTCTCTAATTATGTTTAAAATAAATTCAAGTACCTATATTATATTTAACAAAGATATATGATTCACAAATGGTCAAGTATACTAAGTAGTCAGGAAAAATATATATATAGAGAGAGATAGATAAATAGAGATATGCATAGTGATGAGTGTTTTGAGTGTCTGGTAACTGTAATTTAATGTATTAAAAGTATTGACCTTTTAATATTGATGTCATTCCATTAGAGATGATTGCCTGAACAGGTTATAGTGAAGCTTTAAAAATAATTTAAAGTTAAAAATTATTACAAAAATAATTAAGTTAAATGTCTACACACAGAAACTGCTTTCAAGGCCCGCATTTAAATTTTATTCTGCAGCATTTGCTTTAATACAAAATTAAACAAGTTCAGACCAACTACAGTAAAGAAGTGTTGTTAGAATGATTTAATCAGATCATATATGGAATAATCTAATACAAAGTATTTTCATCTTTACATTTTAGGATAAGTGAGACATATTCTATTTAATTGCTAAATAGTTGGCATATTGTTTCTATACAATTTTTATTCATCTATGATTCATAGCCCCTACAAACAGGAACAAATTTGAGGTAGGTTTCAATGTCTTGTAATTGAAGTTTGGAAAACGGTCTGTAATAGCATGTGATTTGTTCGTCCCACAATTTCATTGTTTTTAGCATTTTTGTAACTAGTTAAGATCAAGTATTTTCAATTCAACATACATTTTTCTACTATATACACATACTATTTTCATATACTATATATATACTGTTATATATATACATTATATATACTGTAATATATATACATAAAACACTCTATACACACATTATATACTATGTTATATATATACTATATACATATACTACATTTGACTATATTTTCAATATGCATTTTTCTACGATATATATTTTTCTACTATATTTTATATTTGTTTTTCCCCAGATTAATACATGTGTTACTGACCCAGCAATTCCACAAGTTTTATTGAATTCATGAAATTTTAACATACTTCAAATGATACACATTTTAATAACACCTGTAATTCATTTGTTGCCTGCTGTGTTCAGATGTTTATTATATACACATTCTAATCTCAGAAAAAATGTAACAGTATCATATTTCAGGAATAAGAAAGTTGTATCTTGAAAAGATTAAATAATTGTATTTATTTCATTCACTTAGCAAGAAAAATGAACTGGGATGCAGATATCCTATCTCAGTAAATACCAATTAAATGCTTTGATAATTACTTAGAATATTTGTACAAATATATTAACAACCACTAAAATTATGTTTCTGAAAAAATATAGGACATATTTTACATCTAATTTTAAATTTGGATTTTATGTTGTTTCACACTACCTGTAATATCAACCAAATTGCATGTTTTGTGTATGTACTCAACATTTATTCAACAAATATTTACTGGTTACCTACCAATTCCAGATATTGTTCTAAGAGTTGAAGATACAGATGCAAATATATGGGAGCACATATACACAGATGTAGAAGTAGAGATACAGGCGCTGTTCAGCAAAAGAATCTATCATCAGAGTGAACAGAAAACCTATAGAATGGGAGAAAATTTTTGCAATCTATCCATCTGACAAAGGTCTAATATCCAGAATCTACTAGGAACTTAAACAAATTCCAAAAATAAACCAAACAACCCCATCAAAAATCAGGCAAAGGACACGAAAAGACACTTCTCAAAAGAAGGCATTTATGCAACCAACAAACATATGAAAAAAAGCTCAACATCACTGCTCATTAGAGAAATGCAAATCAAAACCACAATGAGATACCATCTTATACCAGCCAGAAGGTCAATTATTAAAAGTCAAGAAACAACAGATGTTGGCGAGGCTGTGGAGATATAGGAACACTTTTACACTGTTGGTGGGAGTGTAAATTAGTTCAACCATTGTGGAAGACAGTGTGGTGATTCCTCAAGGATCTAGAAGCAGAAATACCATTTAACCCAGCAGTTCCATTACTGGATATATACCCAAAATAATATAAATCATTCTATTACAAAGATACATGTATACATATGTTTATTGCTGCACTCTTCACAATAGCAAAGACATGGAATCAACCCAAATGCCCATCAATGATAGACTAGATAAAGAAAATGTGGCACATATACACCATGCAATACTCTTCAGCCATAAAAAGAAATGAGATCATCTCCTTTGCACAGACATGGATGGAGCTGGAAACCATTATCTTCAGCAAACTAACACAGAAACAGACAACCAAACACCACATGTTCTCACTTGTAAGTAGGAGCTGAACAATGGGAACACATGAACACTGGGAGGGGAAAAACATGCACCAGGGCCTGTTGTGGGTGCAGGGGGAGGGAGAGCATCAGGATAAATAGCCAATGCATGCCGGGCTTAATACCTAGGTGATGGATTGATAGGTGCAGCAAACCACCATGGCACATGTTACCTATGTGACAAACCTGCACATCCTGCACATGTATTCCAGAACTTAAAATAAAATAATGAAAAAAAGAGATATAGGTGCTGTTAAGGCAGATGCAAAGGATATATACACACCTTTTTATTTCTATAGTGAACACATAACCTTATTCCTTGCACTTGTCTCTTCTACAGGCTTTCCATTATTGATAAATAGTAACAGCCTTTCAGTTGCTTAGCTCAACTATATGAGTCACTTTGGCCTCATTTTTTTTCTCTTCAAACTTCACAATCTGTCTTCCATTTAAATTTCTTGGCAACATAATACTTTCAAAATATGTTCAGAAATTCAACCACTTCTAATCAGCCAACCGACACTACCCCATTCAATGTTGCCACTATTTCTCACTTGAGAAATTGAAATATGTCACTGTCTTTCTGTTTTAACTCCACCACCCTTAACCTCATCCACTGCCTATGCAGCTTGAATAATTCTATAAAATATACACCGGGTCTCTCAGTTCAGAACGTGTAGTGACCTTCCAGTCTACTGAGAGTGAAGTCCCTATTTTTGTAGTAATCCCTGTCCTTCCCCTTTCTACTGTCATCTTACCTCTCCTATCATTTCCTCATCTAATTCCAGCCATTGTTGTCCCCTCATTTCTTTCCACTGACTTCTAAGCAGTGCTGTTTTTTTCAGGATCTTTGCACTGCAAGTTCCCCTGCCTGGAGCAGCCTTCCCCAGATAGCCATATGTAATGAATATTTCATTTCTCTCAAGTCTTTGCTCCAAAGAACCTTCTCAGTTATGCCAGTGCAGTCTGGGTTATTTAAATTTAAAATTACCCTCCATACCTACTGCCCTTTCTGTTGCCTTTTTCCATTTCATCCTAGTACTTATAGCTATGTAACATATATTTTAAAGGTTTGGGTTTAGCATATGTCTCTCCATTCCAGAGTGTAAGCTACTTGAGGGCAGGGATATTTTCTTTTTAATTCTGTTCAGTTTTCACAGCACTTTGAAGGACACTACTCTCTAATTTAGCTATGAAAAAGTACTTACTGATTGATTGACTGATTGAAAAAACATATATGTAAAGCTATAATTATAATGATATGTAATATTTTTGTATTCATAAATGATTTCAAATTTTTACATTAGTTGAAAATAAATATTGAGTGTATGAAAACTGAATAGAAAAGTGATGATGTGAATAGTTTCATTAAAAGACACAAATCATTCAGGAACTTTTTTGTAATGTCAAACAATGTGACATTAAATTAGCTAGAGAAAAAAAATCTACTCCAACAAAATTTGGGTTTACTATACCATATAGGATTTTTCACGTTAGAAATTTATTTTAACAAAGTATGAACATTTATTAAGCTATAAATACATCAATCTAAATCAGTGCTGATTGACATACTTACCTCTCTTTTGAAGTAAGCCAAACAATTTAAAAACTTTGACTACTGAAAGCAAGTTACACGTTTGCAGACTTTTTGTATCTAAAATCATATTCTAAGTTAAAAAGTAATTGAATTAATTAAATCGTTACATCTTTACAGAATATATTTCCATTTACTCTAATTTTAAATATAACATAACATGTTACCTACATGCTAATGAATCAAGCCTTTGCATTTGTATCTGTACTTGTCAGTGGATAATGAATGTGTACCCCGAGGCTGTCTATAATAATAAATGCCCCTTATTTACAAACTATGTTGTCTCCAAAAATGCTAAACAGTCTTTCAGAATTGCATGTCACAGTGACCAGCTTTTCAATTATAAAGTCTCATTTTTACAAGATCATAACTCAAAGGAAATACTTGCACCTGTCTGAACTGCCACACAGGTGACAACTGATGAGCCCATTTCTAGTACAAGGTAGTTAATGTTCTTGTAAAACCCCCTACGTGTCATGAGCCTACTCATGTCTATCCGGCAGTGGTTAAAGTAGACTGACAGATGATAGGCTGAGGGAGTCAGCTATTTTGAAGAAGGGTGTTTTCTTAATATTTATTAGCTTTTATTCCTGAATTTAGACTGTGAAAAGGTGGACTAGAGGGTGTGTTAGCTCAGAAACAAGATACAACTTTTCAATGACAACACAAACTAGTTTAAATAAAATGAGTAAGGATTCTCTAAGATGTCAATTCATGGACACTTCTGGAGTGAGTCAAAGGGTGGTCCCCCAAAAATATATGTCCACATCCTGGCCCTTGGAAAAGTGTGAGTGTGAATTTCTATGAGAAAATAGTCTTTGTAAATGCAATTAAGGATCTTAAAATGAGATAATTTGTATTATTTGAGTGAACCCTCAACCCAATTACAACTCTTCTTACAAGGGAAGAAAGACACAGACAATGAAGAGGAGGAGGCAGTGTGACTACAGAGTTTCGAGGGATGTAGCCAGGAAAGTGAAGGAGTTCCTGGAGCCACCGGGAGCTGGAAGAGGTAGGAAGACTCCTCCCCTAGAGCCTTCAGAGGGAGCATAGCCCCACCAAAACTTTGATTTGCGGGCCTATGGTTTTCAGAACTCTGAGATAATATATTTGCCATATTAAGCTACCTAGTGTGTAACAATTTGTGGTGGCAGCCCTAGGAAATAATGCACTGTTCCAAAACCCAGCTCTGCTTGAGTTAAACAGGAAAGGGATTTCGTGATAAAAGATACAAGCTCATTGAATAACTGAAATGGCTGGAGAACCACTCTGATAAATACGCGTTTATCCAGAGAGGCTAAGAAGCCCCGTCTTCTGCTCTAATCATTACACAGAATCATCCAGAGAGAAGGTGATCTAGCCAACATCCCACACACAGTTATCAACAGACACTGGACATAGCCTCTGGCACAGTGACCATTGTGACCCTCAGAAAATGCTGCAGCAGCTACTGCATTTCTAGCTCAAATGTATAAAGTGAGGAATTCCTCCCAGGCAAAGCAAACTAATAAGAAATGAGGTCACTGCTTTTAATCATAATATTGAGTCTTTTTAGAAACCAAATGAATTAATCTATTTTTCCTCATTATGATAAATCATAGCTAGGTAATAATCCATTACTATTAAATCTCTGAGAATATTAACCCAGTAATTCTTGTAAATGATGTCAGTTTGAAACCTTTTTTAGATCTGAAATTAAAACTAGTTCAATTTGAAATGTGTAAATCTAGTTAAAACTGCTTTATTGTCAAGCGTCATTTATTATAAAAAATTAAATGAAAAATAATAAATGTTGCAGAATTTGTTTATGCAGCAATCTCTAGAGATAAATAGGAGAGTGCATGTTTTGCATCATATTTTAAGTTATGTTACTATCCTATTAGTTATGGTTTTAGCTTATATTGGTATTTTTGCAAAAAAATAAAAAAGATCTGAAGGCAAGACATGATTAAGACTGGGTACTTTATAATGTGTCAAAAGTGTGTTGAGAAGATTCTCAATCACTAAAGAAATATCAGTTTTGCACTATAATTTATAAAAAATAATTTATTAAACTATGACAGGAAATTTATGAAAAGTAAAGTAGCATGTATAATTGGATTGATGCCATATTAACGATCAGAATATCTGAGATCTTGTCAGTTTCATCATCACCGTGTTCAGTCACAGGCCAATTGCAAAATCTTTTTGTATATTTTAGGAAAAAGGGGAAATAATGTTGTTCATTTCCTAATATTCTTATGAGAATCACGTATTACTCATGCATCCTTTCTTCCTATCTTCCTTCGTTTATTCATGAACTATGTATTGTATCACTATAACTGCCATTGGAAATATGTGTATGAATAACTATCAATAATTATTCCAAGCTCATGGGGGCAGCCATGTAAAACATTGTAAAAAACATTTGCAACAGAATGGAGATAAATGAGGATATGCTTAGCTGGTCCAAAAACCCAAAAGATACATAGATTCAAAACATGAGAGGTTGAAATGTAAATTCTCTTTTTCTATACACAATGCGGCCAAATGATTTCCAGACTTCATATAATTGTATCAATAGAATTAATCACAGTCTTTCTTTTGAGAAAAATGTAATGCAGAGTTAGGGTGGAGTTTTCATAATGCATTATTATTGTGCTCTTTCATCCTTAAAATGTTAGGAGCAATGAGATAATGTTTCTCCATAAATTTTTATTCAAAACGTATTTAGATGAATAACTAAGGCTGTCATGACCAATGTGTGTGTTTGCCTCATGAGGAAGAGACCAAAGCTTTACCAGAATAGACTTGTGCTGCTCTCCTGAGGTTGGGAGTCCAATAGCAACCACTACCTCTTCCTAGGACTGTAAAACATGTCTTACTTAAAGACAATAAATGACTGAAAATAGGATAATCATTAAAGAAATGTTAAGGCCACTTTTTAGCCTAGGCCAACAATTCTGTGTCTACTCTATTTCTTAAACTTTGGTGATATTATCCAATTTTTTAAAGTAGATTTTATACAATCAATTCAAATGGCAATATTAAGTATGCAAATTATATTATCAAATGAGCGTCTTGTCAGATTACTAGGAAACAATTAAAGTTGATAATAATAATTAAAATCATTAAAGTCCAGTATTCCACCCTCCTAACTTCGGCTTTTCTTCAACCTCAGCCACAAACTTTCACATAATGTGGGTGGAGCCATGTGATTTAATTAGCTATATCTTCATTTTCTCCTACAGACAGCTGTAAAATTCTTTTAGCACTTCTCAAGCTAAATTAGTTCACTCTGCAGTCTGCACATACCTATTATTTTTAAGAAACATTTTTCATTAGAATACATAAGATTACCATGGCATTTAACCCATTTAAGCAAAATTTTTAAAACCACCAGCAAAACATCAGTCTCTGAACTGACTGAATGAAAATGATGTTTCTAGAACCCAGTAAAGATTTCAATATAGATTTCCGTTCCTAAATTATCATGTGTATTAAAACAACTTATTTATGTTTAGAGGAATGTGAGCAAACCGAGAAAAATACAGGTAAAAAGGAAAAAAAAAAAAAAGTCTGCTTGTTATTCGCTTCAGCAGTATTAGCCAAGAATCTACAAACTGGCAAAATAAATGAAGCTAAGAGTAATCTCCCACTATATGAATAATTCTCTTTCTTCAAGTGACATTGAAGACATGCCCATACCCAAATGATTTCGATGCACGGTGAGTGTGCCAGTGTTCAGGCATTACTTCAGTCTCTTTTCTTCCCTTGGAGAATGTCTGATGAAATTTCCTGATTTCTGTTAATCACTTGAAAGCTTAGCTTCTGTCATTTCAGAGCTGAATTGAGTGCAGGTCTGTCTAATGACGCATCTTCCACTTGTTGTGTCAGCACGTCACACATTTATCAGCACATTTCCAAGGAAAATTCCCTTACATTCTTTATTATTCTAACATCTTTTTCCAGGTATATCAAGCTACTTGCCTTATACTGCCATGGTGAGATATACTAGGGAGTCTACTAAAAACGATCCACTTTTCGATACCATTTCCAGCGTCTTTCTGTCCAGGATGCATGCTCAACATTTAGCCCAAAACTTGACAATGGCACATCCTCCATTTCTTTTCCTCCCACATGTTACCCCAGATGTTAATTTAAATTCTCCCTCAGGATATATGAAAACCCTGTTTGGGGCCCACAATTCCTTTGTGTTTATTTTGTATTTGTTTCTAACTCAATCACAATGCTGTCATGATATCTAACATACTCAACGCTGATCCTCATTTCATTCTCTCAAATCTTTCTAAAAGTTTTTTTGTTTTGTTTTGTTTTTATAGAAACGACGTTTTGCCACAATGGCTAGGCTGGTCTCAAACTCCTGGCCTCAAGCAATCCACCTGCCTCAACCTCCCAAAGTGCTGGGATTACAAGTGTGAGCCACTGCACTTGGCTCTTTCTAAAAGCTTTTAAGTGTTCTCTTTGGGGGGTAATCATTTTAAATTGCTTTAACCAATTTTCTTTTTGACTCCTTTATTGGAACTTCATAGACCCTAATTATCCCTCCAGATATATTGACACTAGTTATACCATCCAATTCTTTGTTCTGTATTTGATATCATTTAGCAACAAGTACATCAGATTTTCCTTTTGTCATAGATCTAAGTTGGCTTCCATAAACTAGAAAATTATATTAGAAAAATGCATCTTATTTTATCTATGTAGTGTTTTTAATTTTTTTAATTGCTTCTATTCTGAATATAGGACTAATACATTTTTAAAACCAAGCCAGTATGGCTCCATTTCTGTCAATAATATTGATTCCTAGTAAAAACGTGTTTAAACATAAACATTTTCATTTCCTTTGTGACATTTGGCTATTTGTATTCCATTAATATATTTTTCTCAGCTCAATATAAATGTAAGAAGTTTGATTGTTCAGGGTAAAAGAGTTATAGGATGACAGCAATAATGGTATGTGGGAGTAAAGAAAAGAGAGGTATCTGTGAGGAGCTGACGCTTTGAGATTGAAGTGTGTTGAGTGTATTTAAGTGTTGCAAAAGATCTGAATGACAAAGAATTTTGTGAGCCTACAGAAGTCATGATGTAATTAAAGGCTTAATATTCTCGAGAAGAAAGCATAGATGAAGGATTGATGGTTGAGCAGTGGAACTCTTTATAAAATGATAGAGGAGGAAATAAGAGAATGAGTGAAAATGCAGGATTCTTTTATGTTAACTGGTTGGAATACATTGGAATAAAGGAAGTACTTGTCCAATTATTTAGGTTTTTATCAGTGAAAGAGAGAGAGAGAGGAAGAAAGAGAGAGAGTGACAGAGAAAGAGAGAGAGAGACAGAGGAGAGCAAAATCTACTGATATCAGGAATGAAAAATGGAGCATCACTGCAGATAATTCCAATATTAATAGGATAATGAGAAAATATTATAAACAACTTTGTGGTGAAACAAAAGTTGATAACATAAGAAAGTGGACAAATGTCCTAAAATCACGACTTGCCAAAACTGAGTATAGAAGAAATGAAAAATTTGACTAGCTCTCTATCTATTAATGAAGTTTTATTAAGCCTTTATTTCAAAATATATTCCAGGCCCATAAAGCCTCCCTGGTGAACTCTACAAAACATTTGAGAAGGTAATAATGCCCATCTTTCATAAGTATTTTCAGTGATTCATAAAGGAAGAAAGAGTTCTAAATTCATTATGAACTTACACATATATTTTAAAAATGAAAGCCACAGCATATTGACACGTAATTTCATAACAAATTATTACAAAGAGACTCAAAAAATACCGTGGAGAGAAATTTTTAAAATATTTAAATAAATACAAAATATGGAATATTAATGGTAGGAAGATTCCTTATTACATAATTTGTCCTCAAATTTATATATGAACCAATACAATTCAATGGAAAAGTGTTTCCAACAAATTGCTGATAAAACAAGTCTTTGGTATATATATTTATATATACAAAATGAACCTATCCTTCTGACACAAACTAAACACCTAAAATTAAAATTAAATACAAGAACTTATAGAAAATGCAGGGCTGAATTTTCATGACATTAAAATGGTAAAAAATTTACTTGTAACAAAAAAGCGTTAAGGATGAACAAAGAAATCCTAATGAATTGGATTGTATGAAAATTGTAAATTCTACTTCTCAACATAAAACATTAAGAAAAGAAAAATGCAAACCAAAGACTACAAAAAAGAATTAATTCTAATTTCTGACAAAAGACTTGTATCCAGAAAATACATATATTTAAAAATGGGCAAAATGTTGAAACATAAATTTTATAAAAGGAGATATGACTTAGTAATATGCATTTGGAATATACTCATTATCTTCAGTGAAGTGCAAGTTAAAATCACAAAGAAATACCTTTTCACATCCACTAGGTAGCTAAAACTTGAAATCTGATTCTATCACATGGTGATAAGGAGTTCCTGCAACTGAAATTCACATATTCCTGCTGAAAGTGCAAAAAATACAAACACTTTGTAAAAGAGCTTGGCAGTTTATTGAATAAACTTGCATTTACCACACAACTCAGGAATTAATTATGCTCTCATCTATATTCCCCCAAATGAAACCATATGTACATGTAAATATTTATACACAACTGTTTATAGAATCTTTTTCCTTGTAAATAATAGTCTAGGACTCAAAATAACTCAAATTTGTGTTTATAGGTGAATAGATAAATTGTGGTATGTCTATAAAATGGGATCTTACTCATCAGTAAATAGGAATGTTTTACATACGCAGATTAACACTGCTAAGCAAAATAAGGCAGACATAAAGGAATACAAACTGTATAATTCATCCATATGAAATTTTATATCAGGCACACACAATCAGTGATTTTAGAAATCTAATTATTGGTTACTTGGATGGGGAATGGAAATGATTGCAGAGCTCATGAGGGAATTTGATGGGTGATGGAGACATTATAAATATTAACTGGGCCAATGGCTAATTGGGTACATATATTTGACAAAATTTTTTGAATGGTATACTTTAAATGTATACATTTTGTTTTAAGTAAATTACACCTCAGTTAGTTGACTTAGAGAAATAGTCACAAAAATCAAGTTTTGATGAGGATTTGGAACAACTGGGTATTTCATAAACCACTGTTGAGAGTAAAATTGGTGCAGACACATAAGAGAATAATTTGGCATATGCAGTGAAGTTAAACATAGGCACACGCTGCTAACCAGAAATTTATATATCTGTCTTATGTTTAGAATCTGAGTAAAAGAAGTGAGTACACATTTGTACCAAATACAAGTTTATATAGTACCATCATAAATTAAAATTCCTAACTACAAACAACCATTAATATAAGTAAATATTTTAAGGTAAATTGTTTCAATTGAGTACTACACACACAAAAAAATGAAACTTAAAACACAGGCGGGAGTCTTCAAATATCATACTGAAAGTAAAAAAACAAAAGCTAGATACAAAATAGTATTATAAAATCAAAATTAAACAAAACTATGGTATACCTTTAGGAGGCAGGAGAGTGATTACCATTTGGAAAGTTTAGGCTTAGTTATGATGGCTTCTTAAGGTACTGAGAATGTCTGCATCTGGATGTGGAGATTATTACACAAATGATTTTATTGTGAGAAAACACGTTGTGAATTTCTGTATATTCCTGGGTGAATGCTATAGTTGGCTAAGAAAGACTTATTTTACGAAAAGTCACAAAATGCATTTATAATGTGTTAACCTTTCCTATTTTAATTATCTCAATTGATTCATTGATTAAACCAGTAAAATTAGTTTATTTCATTGTTCTACATGTCTATTAGTACCCATTTAATTTTTATATTTTGGGTCACAAAATGCAATCAGATCAAAACCTACCATAAACATAGCCTCACAGATCATATGTTATTTAGATTATTTTAAAAGGAGGATGTGGGAACATCTCTTTAATTAAATGTTATCTGCTTTTTCTAACTGAAGGAAAATAATGTGATAAAGAAAATAACTACATTATTAGATTTTTCCCCATATATAGTCTGATCTCAGAAAATCTAAGTAAATTCTAATAACAATAAATTTAATTTTCTTTTTACTGATAAAAACATAATTTGCACAATTTGATTTATATATCTATTTTAAAATATATAATTGTTCTCTGATGACTAGAATGATAAAGCACTTCAGAGTATGTACATTAGTATACAGAGATGTCAGTTGTATCATTTTTTTCATTTATTTCTGATTGTTTTAGTCATGTGTTTATTCTCATTGTTTTGAAATAAACATTTCAGCAAATACCTTTATATTTTTAGGACTTTAGGTACTGTAATATAAAATATTAAAGAGATCATTTTAGCATACAAATGTAAACTCAGGTTTAACATTTTAAAAATATCTTGTTAGATTTAAACACAGAAGTGAATTGTGTTGGAGGATAATAGACTAGAATACATGGAATCCAACACTGGTAAGATAAATAGTTATATATGAAAATTTAACTATATTTAAAGGAAATACATGTATATCTCTGAAAGAATTGTTTCTGAAGGAATAATGAACTTTCCAAGTGTCTGAGAACTTTAAAGGTTTGTTTTGACATGCAATAGCTGAAGCATTTGTGTATTAAACCCTGATGTAAAATCTGACCAATCAGTGTCTTGAACACACCTTTGTAAACAGACTAAGGCAAAAATAAGAAGGCAGTAATGGTTTTAAAGTTCATATATAATTATGTAAGACTGTAATTAACTGAATGGTCTTTGGGAAATCAAGACATGAAACCCAATTGCCAAATTAACACTACCAGGTTTGTTTATTTGAGGCTTTCACAGTTCACTTTGAATGTCTTATTTTTGCCACTTCACTCTTGGTAGTATATCTTGTCCCTTCTCCTTCTACCTTCAGTCTTCCTTGTCAGTGAAGCTTACTTTTTCACACGATTGCCCATGGCTAAATAGTGTCTACGAATAAGACAGTGTATGTAGTTCTCAATGAGATATTAAAGATTATTATTACAGAACATTTTCAAAATCATGTGATTTTTAATATCATTAAGTCAGTGTCATTGAATGGATGTTATTTATTGACCTTGTATCACTTTGAAAATTACACAAAGTATCAGTTGAAATTTGTTGAATGGTTATCATGTACCAGGTATATGTCAGGTTACTATGTTTTAAATGGTACTAAATGCTGAAGATTAAGCAAAATACAAACTTTGTTGAAGAACAGAGAGCTAAGGCAGAATCGAAGGCTCATATCTATCCAACTTCAAATGCCTGGCTTTCCTACCTTAAACTGAACATCTCTAAATGCATATGTGTACAAACATATAATATATATACATACACAATAAATACACACATATACACATATATATGCATTTATGTATAATCATAGACATGTATCACACATGTCTGTCTATGTTATAATATGTCTATAATATGTATTATATGTGTGCATACGTGTAACAGATATCTCTGTTTATATGTAAATGTGTATATGTGTGTATGTATAGCCACACGCATATATATTTCAAAAATTTGGACTATGTAAGCCGAATTACTTAAGATATTTGTGTCTTAATTTTCTCTTCCATAAAATTGAAATAATAATATAACCTAAATCAGAGAACTGTTAGAATAATTAAATAAATTAAAGAGTATGCTTAGTACAGGAAAATCAACATAGGTTTCAATAATTCAACCCTCCCAAAAAGACATATTTAAAGGCTACTAGGTTTTTTCTTAGTTCAGGATTATTATTTTTTGCCTGATCCTGATTCTAATAATTTCCTTATCTGAGCCCCATATTATTATTTTATCATTCAATAAAAAACTAAGATAGTCATTTTCTATTTATATTTTTTGTATTTATAAACTTGATTCAAGTTGATGTAAACTGTTCAATATTTGCAGAATGGCTTTTATCATCTAATCCTGGACATTTCTAGGAAAGAAAAGGGATGCTTCTAAAAATAATACAAGGAGAGGAACTAGAAACTAAGGCTATTCTGGGAAAACGGAGACATATAGTCATGATGCCACATATCAGCTGTTTTGCCAGAACGGTTTTGCATGATGCATGATGTTTCATCCTGGAACGATTTCTTTTTATGTGAGTATTTTTTATGAATGAGTTCTACTCATTTCCAATATAAAAATTTCTGTCTTTTATGACAATTTCCATTTATTTTTCTGCCTTGGCTTTAATGACAGAATAAATAATTTAAACTCTGAAATTGTGGTGGAAAAATATACCCTCAGGTAATGTCAAAGAACCCCAATTTTGTACTCAGAGTAATTTCATAAAAAATTTATTTGAAACAAATGGGCTGCCTTTACAAGCCATGGGTTCATACTTTTACCATTTCATAGCCCCTCTTATGAAGATTATACATGATGATTATATATGACTGTGCAGAATTGCAGTTCCTTGAATCATTTTAAATGTGTTAATGTGGATAGAAATTACATTATAAGTATACCTAAATATTTAATTTTTTATATATTTGAGCAATGTACCTTTTAGCCAAGCTTCTAGTTAAATTGTTATACACTCTGAATAAGATCTAGATATATAGATTTTCAAAAACACATGGAGTATTTATATAATGTATATATTATATATGTGCATATGTATAATCCATATCTATTTGCATATGTATATCTGTATAAGTTTATATGTGTTTAGGCACACACACTGATATATTTCCAAACTTTGGACAATGTTAACCTGAAAATATTACTTCCAGTCTTCGTGTCTCTGTCTCTTCTTTCATAAAGTGGGAATAATAACAATATAAATCAGAGTTTTATTGGAATAATAAATGAAAATGAGTAAAAAATTATGCTTAGAATAGTTTTACAAGTACTTAGATTTTACAGGCACACTAAAAGTATAGGGTTTAGGTTGATTGATAACAGTTATGACAATAGCAACCATATTAGCAAGAAGAGACTTTGCAAGCTGTGACCTGGAAGGAGAAGTGTCAAAAGCATCCTTTAATGTAGCAGTTACTCTGCTGCAGGTAGCAGAATCTGTCAACAAAACCAAGTTAAAATTTTTGATTTGGTTATTGGGAATAAAAATGAAGCTCAATACTAGGCAATAGTTAGAATACAATGATTCCGGCCTTCTGTAATAATTTATTAAACTCCTCCTTAATATTATCACAATGATTTGGAAAAATAAGGGAGAAATGAATGCATATATTTTCAGGTGATCAATTATTGTAAGGGAGACAGAAATTCTGGACATAGGAAAAAGCCATAGACTGGGAAGATATTCAGAGTCTAGAAACAAAATAGAAGAGGAAGGCATATTTTCCTCTGACTATTTTTCCCACCTTAAACCCTGCAATTAATCCACTCAGTATTCCTTAAAATGCACATTTTCAGTAGTTTTAACAAAGTGAACCCTTTCAAGGCAGCATTCTATTGGCACAGCTTTATTATAATTATATGCAGGACCGTTTTAAATGCTGAGCCACAGCAAATTCGGCAGAACGCTGTCATAAGTTTAGAATCAATACATTTAGACCAAGATCCAGATTTCTACAAATGGTGTAAAGAAAAATTAATCTTCTGAAAAAAGTAAAAGAAATGTTGGGATAGAGACTAATGAACATCTTATGCAGGAAAGAAGAATGAAGAATGAAGATGACGGTAACTGAGGGCTTAAAGCAGGCAAGGGCCAACAAAACAAACAAACCAAAAAAACTGTGAGTCAAATGTGTACCCTTCAGTTTTAAGTTGTTGGTTGTATTACAGTGTACCCTGAATTCTGTTCGTCCAAAACTTCAATAAGAGTTTCCTTGCAGACATAACAGGATGTGTAGGAAAGAAAATCAGCAGAAGCACTGCCCAGTGTAGAATGAAGTAGCATAAAATGATTCCAAATTTATTGGAGCCAATCACATAGCAGAATTAAATGGCAGAAAAGATTGTAAGAAATAACACAAGAGAGATGTACCTTTTCTGAGGATATTCCTAGATGATTAAGTATTGGAGATGTAACCATTATATTTGAACATTCAAGGTAGGCCAAGCATGGTGGATCACACCTGTAATTCCAGCATTTTGGGAGGCCAAGGTGGGTGGATCACTTGAGGTAAAGAGGTTGCGACCAGCCTGGTCAACATAGTGAAGCCACGTCTCTACTAAAAATACAAAAATTAGTCAGGTGTGATGGTGCGCACCTGTAATCCCAGCTACACGAGAGGCTGATGCAGGAGAATGGCTTGAACTCAGGAGGCAGAGGTTGCAGTGAGCTGGGATTGCGCCACTGCACTCCAGCCTGGGTGACAGAACAAGACCCCATCTCAAAAAAAGAAAGAAAAAAAATCCATCCAAGGGAAGGATATCCCCAAAGTAAATTCCTTCAGGCCCTGAAATATTGGTTACATAAATGCACAGACTCAATAGCATATTTGCCCACACATGTTACTGGAATGGCATATCTGCCATGCTCATTGCCTTGGTAAAGAGAATCTTAAACAGGAGAATTTATTTAAGTTTAAATACAAAGAGATTCTTAGAAGTGGTCTGAGGAAAAATCAGGGAAAATAAAGTGTTGCTTCTGCAGAACTGTGTGACTCAAAGTGTGGGCTGCAGAGCACTATCGCTGACTTCCAGTGGGAGTTAATAGGACATGTAGAATCCCTGGCTCTGACCTGAGACCACTGAGTCATATTTTAAAGTTCATCAACATACCCAGGTACTTTAAATGCACCTTGAAGTTTCAAGAGCAACACTCATTACAGTTCTCTGTTTCTGTGTAACAAACCACTCCAAACTTTAGTGGATAAAAATAAAATTAGTTTTATTATTCTCATTTCTTATGATTTTTGGGAAATTGTTTCTTTCACTGGGCTCACTTTGTGTCTTTTATGCAAATGCAGTTAGATAGTGGCTTGTGCTGGACATGCAGGATGGCCTCACTCATAAGCCTGTTTCTTAGTGAGGATGGCTGAAAGCCTGGAATATTTCTCTCTCTCCCTCTCTCTCTCTCTCTTTTCTCTGTTTCTTTCTCTGTTCCTCCCTGTGGTATCTTGACACCTTGGGCTCCTTTTCAAAATACTTAAATCCAGTCTCGCACAATGGCTCATGCTATAATCCCAGCACTTTGGGAGTCTACGGTGGACAGATCCTATGATCCCAGAGTTCCGGACCAGACTGAGCAATATGGCAAACCATTTTGCATTGTCTCTACAACAAATGCAAAAATTAGCCAGGCATAGTGGCATGTTTTTATAGTCCCACCTACTGGGCAGGCTGAGGTGGGAGGATCACCTGAGCCTGGGAGGTTGAGGTTGCCACGAGCCATGATCATGCCACTGCGCTCCAGCCTGCATGACACAGTGATATTCTGTCTCAAAAAGAAAAAAATAAATAAATCCCGTCAGCATAAAAAGAAAGTTCCAAGGTGTAAGTGGTGAAATGTATTACCAAGCTTTTACTCATAATATATTCGCTTATGTTTCATTAGCCAAGGCCAGATACAAGTTCAAGGTCAGAGTCCATGTGGGAGGCAGCAATTCATAAGTTTGAATTCTAGCATCATGGTTCAGTAATGGCCACTAAACTTAGAGTCCACTCCTTGCTCTCAAGAATCTCAAGAATCTCAAAGTCCCCTTGCCTGCCTATGATGCCAGCCAAAGGAGCAACAGCATAAGCCCATTATAGACTTTCCCTGTAGTGAAGTTTGGACTGCCCCATGAATGAAATGTCTATAATGACTTTGGCATAAATGACCAGGTGGGACTTTGAGAGCTGGTCCTTCATTTACATGCAATCTATGATGTTATCTTTAAAGAAAACAAAACAGAAAAAAAAAAAACCCAAAAAACAATGGAGTCTTGAGGACAGTAAACATCTGGCTGTCACCACGGCTTTCTAACAGTGAGTTGGCTTCACTCTGCTGATCATTGCTAGAGCACAGACAACCAGGCATCAGTGCCTAGAAGAGTGCCTAGAAACATTTATGTATTCTGTTGAAAAGCAACCTTCATTTAATGATACAGTATTTCTAATAAAAATGGTGTTCATAGAACTAAAATGCACACATTTCAGTTATCTAAATGGCAGGTGGCTGGTCATTTGACATTTGGCAATAAAATAATGGGGGCATGAAAAGCCTCATTTTCTCAAGGCAACAGAAACATTAAATATTGAGACTCAAATGGGGCCTGTGTATGTATACATTCAATAAGATCTAAACATTTCTTGTTCCTTTAATAGGTAAGTAAATTGGAATTTGATTAGAAGAATTACGTTGGCCAAAACAAGTACATGACCAGTATTATTCTTGTTGCCATAAAAATTAACTATGCAATCAGAATAATTATTTGGTCTCCAAATATAAAACAGATAAGATACTCAGAGATTTCCAGAATATAAATTGCAATGTCTAATATGAAGAGGGGAGAAAATATGACATTCTTCAACAGAATTTGGCTTCCACATAAGGGCTGAATTAATTGTGTCACCTCCAAGTCCGAGGAGTGAGAACATGAAATCATGAGGTGATCCTCCAACTTAAAACCAGAAATAATTTTACATTAACGTCTACAAGTAATTTGGCAAGCCTTTCTGAGCACTAGTTTGGTCTAATATAAAGTCACAGCTATAATATAGTTTTGGAAAGTTTTATATTTTGTCATCAGATTTGAGGGTGCTAATGGATCAGTGATAAGCAGTAGCTACTGGCATATTCATTGTTCTATAACCAGAGATAACATTAGAATTTATTTCCATGGAATAAGAACAGTTTCAATCATCTTTGTAGTCATAAAGTGTAGTCACTGAACAACCCTTCTCCACAGAAATACCACTGTGACTTTTCCTGCCTTGGGTCTTCTGGAGCTCTGAATATATGACTTTGTCCCCACCAAGTTGTATCACTAGAGTAAGAAAGCAAATACTCTAAACTTCACAGTTTCTCAAATAATATCCTTTCGTTTTCTTAGGTGCTAAAATGCAATGGATGATATTCAATGAGATAGACCAAGAATAGGGTCTAGAAAATTTATGTCTTCTATAGAAAACTGGTAGCAAATGCTCAGACTTTGAGATGCCAACACTTCTGATCTGTGAAATCAAGGGTAAGTACTCCAATGTGAATAACGTGGTGCTTTGCTGTTTTTCAGATAGTTTATTTGAGAAGTTGCTGTTACTTTAAAATGCTTTGAAGGGTCTGGGGAAAAGGGCACTGAAATTGACGTACTCTATTTTACTCTATTTTACCAGGACCTACTGAAAATTTCAAACTTTTGTTTGCCTCCTTGAATTGACCTCAGTGCAACAGCCTTGAGCTGAGATGAATTTAGGGACATCCTAAGTACATATTATTTATAAAAGTACAAACAAAATAGATCAGCCAGAAGATTAAGAGATAGAACTGGGAAGGGGAAAGTCTTTAAAAACCTCCTAGAAGCTAAATCAAATGTGTGGATCAAGAAGACTGTGCACATATGCTAGGCTGCACCCACACACAAGTAATCAGAGCAAAGCATGGAGCACAAGTGATACCAGTCTCCAAACTGTACACAGACCCACCCACATAGGGCAGAAGCACAAGGGACAAAAGATGACTTTGAGGTAAATACTGAAAATTAAGCTATACCAACCAAGGGTCAACTCCTTGGAAACCAGGCTTAGAAGAAAATTATACTCATCTGATCATCTGAAATACTGAGCAAAACCATGCATGCACTCTCTCAGTACAAATCATAGAGGAAACTTCAATTCTATGAGTTCCTGGATTAATATGGGTGTTATGGATGGGATTCCATGTCACTTCCCCCACCCTCAAATTCATAGATTGAAGTCCTAACCCCTAGCACTTCAGAAAGAGTGGTAGTAAGTGTAATCCTATGCGTAATTATGAGACAGTATTATTGCATACTTATTCTCCTTTAATTATTTTAAAAGCCATTTGATAAAACAATATGTACATCATTGTAATGTTTGGAGAATGACATACAGAAATGTGATATATTTTACTTGACAATAGCTACATGACGTGGCTAGGAATTAAACAGTATTGAAATTGGAAACTGACACCAGATGATAACTTGAATACGCAGAAATATATGAAGGGAACCACAAGGTTAAATAAGAAATTTGATATGATAACACCTATACATTTAGAATTATTCCCTTTGCTTCTCAATGCTTTTAAAAAGAAAACATATATATGTATATAATACGTATATATAATGCTTATTAATGATGCTATATGTACATAAAGAAATGGTTATTAAAACACATTGTCAGATTTTTAAAACTACATAGTATAATGTGTATAAAAATATTAACATAAAAAGTGTGTGAAGTATATACAGGAATACAATTTTCTCTATATGAATACAATTTTCATATTTACTAAGAAGTCAGTATAAATCTGATTTTGGATTCTGATAAACTATGTGTTGGAAATCCTAGAGCGACAACTAAGAAATGAAGAGAATTAAAATGTTACACTAAAATATATCCAATTAACATAAAAGAAGGTAATAGAGGACAAATGAAGAAAATGACATGAGATAAAATATACGTCAAAATGACAGATATAAAACTAACCCTATGAATAGAAAAAAATGACTCTTAATTAATCAAAACAAAAGCAGAGATTACCAGATTTGTTACAAAATAATAAGATTCAACTATTTGCTATCTGCAAAAGACACACTTTAGTTTCAATGATATATACATAGTATATTTAATTTAGTAAAGTAAAAAGATAAAAAAAGTATACAATGCAATTAACATCCATAAAGAAGCTATACTGGCTATAGTAATATGAGAAGAAATATATTTTACTATAAAATATGTTACTATTGGAAAACACAATATTTCATATACAATGTAAGAATATCAGGAGGACATACCAAATATGGACATGTCTGCACTAACAAAAGAACTAAAAAAATACATAAAACAAACAACTGACACAATTGAAGAGCCAAAGATGCAATTAAAAAAAAGTTGAAGATGCCAATACCCAATTATGTGGTTTGGATCTGTGTCTTCACCCAAATCTCATGTTCAATTATAATCCTAAATGTTGGAGGAGGGACCTTGTGGGAGGTGATTGGATCATGTGACAGCTTCTAATGGTTTGAAACCATTCCCCTGGGTGCTATTCTCTGGATATATAGTGAGGTCTCAAGAGATCTGGTTGCTTAATAATATGTAGCACCTCCCTGCTCTCTCTCTTCCTCCTGCTCTTGCCATGTAATACACACCTTATTCTTCTTTGCCTTATACTATGATTGAAAGTTTCCTAAGGACTCCCCAGAAACTGTCATGCTTCCTGCATGGCCTGTGGAACTGTGACTCAATTTAAACCTCTTCTTTTTTTTATAAATTACCCAGTCTCAGGTATTTTTTTACAGCAGTGAGATAACAAACTAAAACAGAAAATTAATACTGAGGAGTGGGGAATTGCTAAAAGATACCTGAATATGTGGAAGCAGCTTTGGAACTCAATAATGGACAGAGGATGGAAGAGTGTAGAGGACTCAGAAGTAGATAGAAAGATAATTTAAAAATTTGGAACTTCCTAGAGACTTGTTAAATTGTTATGACCAAAATGCTGGTAGTGACATGGATAGTAAAGACTAGGCTAGCAAGGTCTCTGGTGGAAATGAGGAACTTATTGGAAACTAGAGAAAAAGTCACTTTTGTTACTTAGTACAGCAATTGGCTGCATTGTACTCCTGCTCTAGGGATCTGTGGAACTTTGAACTTGAGAATGATGATTTAAGGTATCTGGCAGATGAAATTTCTAAGCAGCAACGTGTTCAAGAAATGACCAGGCTGCTTATAATAGCCTATGCTCATATGTGTGAACAAGTAAATGACCTGAAGCTGAAACTTAGATTTGAAAGGGAAGTAAAGCATAAAAGTTTGAAAATTTTGCAGCAACATGGCCATGTGGTACAGAATAAAAACCCATTATGGGGGAAGAAATTCAAGCAGGCTGCAGAAATTTGCATAACTAAAAAGAAGGCAAATGCTAACATCCAAGACAATGGGGAGGCCTCTAAGGCATTTCAGAGACCTCCATAGCAGCCTCTCTCATCATAGAACCAGGGGCTAGGAGGAAAATATGGTTTGGTGGGCCAGGCCTAGGCCTCTGCTACCCTCCACAGTCTTGGGACACTGATGCCTGCATCCCAGTCATGCCAGTACTATCCATAGCTAACAGGATCCAAAGTACAGCTGGGGCTGCTACTTCAGAGGATGCAAGCCATAAGCCTTGACAGCTTCCACATGCTCTTAAGCCTGCAAGTACACAAAGTCTAAGAGTTAAGACTTGTGATCCTCTGCCTAGATTTCAGAGGCTGTATGGAAAAGCCTGATGTCAAGGCAGAACCTTGCCACAGGGGTGGAGCCCTCATAGCAAATTCTTACTATGGCAGTGTGGAGGGGAAATGTGGAGTTGGAGCCCCCATGCAGAATTTCCACTGGAGCACTGCCTAATGGATCTGTGGGAAGAGGGCCACCATCCTCCAGACCCCACAATGATAGATCCACCAGCAGCTTGGACTGTGAGCCTAGAAAAGCCACAGGCACTCAACACTAGCCAATGAAAGTAGCCACAGGGGCTGTTACCTTGCAAAGTCTCAGGGCAGAGCTGTGCAAGGGCTTGGGAGCCCACCCTTTGCATCAGTGTGCCCTGGATGTGAAACATGGAGTCAAGGGAGATTATTTGGTAGCTTTAAGATTTAATGCTTGCCCTGCTGGGTTTCTTGCATGCATGAGGCCTGTAGCACCTTTTTTTGGACCATTTTTTCCCTTTTGGAATAGCAGTATTTACCCAATGCCTATATTTACATTGTATCTTAGAAGTAACTAACTTGTTTTTTATTTTACAGGCTCATAGGTGGAAGGGACTTGCCTAGTGTCAAATGAGACTTTGGATGGTGGACTTTTGAGTTAATGCTGGAATGAGTTAAGACTTTGGGGGGGCCAGGCGCGGTGGCTCACGCCTGTAATCCCAGCACTTTGGGAGGCTGAGGCGGGCGGATCACAAGGTCAGGAGATCGAGACCACAGTGAAAACCCATCTCTACTAAAAATACAAAAAATTAGCTGGGCGTGGTGGTGGGCGCCTGTGGTCCCAGCTGCTTGGGAGGCTGAGGCAGGAGAATGGTGTGAACCCAGGAGGCGGAGCTTGCAGTGAGCCGAGATCGCACCACTGTACTCCAGCCTGGGCGGCAGAGCGAGACTCCGTCTCAAAAAAAAAAAAAAAAGACCTTGGGGGACTGTTGGGATGATGTGATTACATTTTGCAATGTGAGAATAACATGAGATTTGGGAGGGACTGAGGTGAAATAATGCGGTTTGTATCTGTGTCGCTACTCAAATTTCATGTCCAATTGTAATCCTCAGTGTTGGAGGTAGGTCCTGGTGGAAGGTGATTAGGTCATGAGGGCAGTTTTCAATTATTTAAAACCATACCCCTTGCTTCTGTTCTCATGATATTAAGTGAGTTCTCAATAGATATGGTTGATCAAAAGTGTGTAGCACCTCCCATCCTCTTCCTCCTGTTTCAACCATGGAAGACATCACTACTTCTCATTTGCCTTCCATTATGATTGAAGGTTTCCTGAGGTCAGCCCAAAGTTATCATGCTTCCTGTATGGCCTGTGGAATCGTGATACAATTAAATCTATATTCTTTAAAAATTACCCAGTCCTAGGTATTTCTTTATAGCAGCATGAGAACAGACAATATACCACACTTTATATAATAGATGGATTAATAATCAACAAGGAAATAGAACTAAATAACACTAATAATCAACTAGATCTGATAGGCATGCATAGAAAAATCACCAAAAAGTAGCAAAATACTTATTCTTGTCATTCATAGGTGGAACATTCTTCAGGGTAAAATATAGGCTTGCCATAAAAGAAATCATAAATTTAATATGATTGAAATCATACAAAGTATGTTCTTTGACCAAAATTGAATTTAATTAGAAATTTAAATTAAGTTTGAAAATATTAACAGAAGGAAATCTGAGAATTCACAGTTATGTTAGTATGAACAACACATTTTTATTTTTACTGTTCTTTAACATGTATGTTAGGTTCAGGGGTACATGTTCAGGTTTGTTAAAGAGATAGATAAGTTACATGTTGCAGAGGCTTGTTGTACAGATTATTTTGTCACCCAGGTAATAAGCATATTACCCAATAGGTAGTTTTTCTATGCTCATCTTCTTCTACCCTCCTCTGTCAAATAGTCCCCAGTGACTGTTATTCCTTTTGTTGTGTCCATACTGATATGGTTTGGGTGTGTGTCCCCACCCATATATAACCTTGAATTGTATTTCCCTTAATCCCATGTGTCAAGGGTGAGACAAGGTGGTGGTAATTGAATCATGGGCATAGTTTTCCTCATGCTGTTCTTGTGTTAATGAGTGAGTCTAATGCGATCTGATGGTTTTATAAGTATCTGACATTTCTCCTGCTTGCATCCATTCTCTTCTGCCACTCTCTAAATTGGTACTTTCTTCCATAATTTCCTGAGGCCTCCGAAGCCATGGGGAACTGTGAGTCAATTAAACCTCTTTTCTTTATAAATTACCCAGTGTCAGGTATTTTTTCACAGTACCATGAGAATGAATTAATACACATATGTACTCAGTATTTAGCTTTCACTTATAAGTGAAAATACGCAGTATTTCGTTTTCTGTTCCCATTTTATTCACTTGGGATAATGGCCTCCATCTCCTTCCACCTTGCTATAAGAAAAATAATCTCATTCTTTCTTATGATTGCATAGTATTCCATGGTGTATATGTACTACATTTTCTTTATCCAGTCTATCATTGATAAGAATATAGGTTGATTCCATGTATTTGTTATTGTGAACAGTGCTGCGATTAACATATGCTTGCATCTTTCTTTGATTTATTATTACACTTTAAGTACTGAGGCACATGTGCACAATGTGCAGGTTTGTTACATATGTGTACATGTGCCATGTTGGTTTGCTGCACCCATTAACTTGTCATTTACATTAGATGTTTATCCTAATGCTATCCCTCCCCCATTCCCCCACCTCATGAGAGACCCTGGTGTGTGATGTTCCCCGCCGTGTGTCCAAGTGTTTTCATTGTTCAATTCCCACCTATGAATGAGAACACGTGGTGTTTGGTTTTCTATCCTTGTGATAGTTTGCTCAGAATGGTGGTTTCCAGCTACATCCGTGTCCCTAAAAAGGACATGAACTCATCCTTTTTTATGGCTGCATAGTATTCCATGGTTTATATATGCCACATTTTCTTAATCCAGTCTATCGTTGACAGACATTTGGATTGGTTCCAAGTCTTTGCTATTGTGAATAGTGCCGCAATAAATGTACGTGAGCATGTGTCTTTATAGTAGCATGATTTATAATCCTTTGGGCATATACCCAGTAATGGGATTGCTGGGTCAAATGGTATTTCTAGTTCTAGATCCCTGAGGAATCGCCACACTGTCTTCCAAAATGGCTGAACTAGTTTACAGTCCCACTGACAGTGTAAAAGTGTTCCCATTTATCCACATCCTCTCCAGCACCTGTTGTTTCCTGACTTTTTAATGATCGCCATTCTAACTAGTATGAGATGATATCTCATTGTGGTTTTGATTTGCATTTCTCTGATGGCGAGTCATGATGAGCATTTTTTCATGAGTCTGTTGGCTGTATGAATGTCTTTTTTTGAGAAGTGTCTGTTCATATCCTTTGCCCACTTTTTGATGGGGTTGTTTGATTTTTTCTTGTAAATTTGTTTGAGTTCTTTGTAGATTCTGGATATTAGCCCTTTGTTAGATGGGTAGATTGCAAACATTTTTTCCCACTCTGTAGGTTGCCTGTTCACTCTGATGATACTTTCTTTTGCTGTGCAGAAGCTCTTGAGTTTAATTAGATCCCATTTGTCTATTTTGGCTTTTGTTGCTATTGCTTTTGGTGTTTTAGTCATGAAGTCCTTGCCCATGCCTATGCCATGAATGGTATTGCCTAGGTTTTCTTTTAGAGTTTTTATGGTTTTAGGTCTAACATTTAAGTCTTTAATCCATCTTAAATTAATTTTTGTATAGGACGTAAGGAAAGGATCCTCTTTCAGCTTTCTACATATGGCTAGCCAGTTTTCCCACCATCATTTATTAAATAGGGAATCCTTTCCCCATTTCTTGTTTTTGTCAGGTTTGTCAAAGATCGGATGGTTGTAGATGTGTGGTGTTATTTCTGAGGCCTCTGTTCTGTTGCATCGGTCTGTATATCTGTTTTGGTACCAGTACCATGCTGTTTTGGCTACTGTAGACTTGTAGTATAGTTTGAAGTCAAGTAGTTTGATGCTTCCAGGTTCATTCTTTTCACATAGGATTGTCTTGGCTATGCAGGCTCTTTTTTGGTTCCATATGAAATTTTAAGTAGTTTTTTTCTAATTCTGTGAAGAAAGTCAATGGTTTCCTGATGGGGAGATCATTTAATGTACAAATTACTTAAGGCAGTATGGCCATTTTCACGTTATTGATCCTTAAGCATGGAATGTTTTTCCATTTGTCTCCATCCTCTCTTATTTCCTTGGGCAGTGGTTTGTAGTTCTCCTTGAAAAGGTCTTTCACATCCCTTGTAAGTTGTGTTTCTAGGTATTTTATTATCTTTGTAGCAATTGTAAATGGGAGTTCACTCATGAATTGACTGTTTGTCTGTTATTGTTCTATAGGAACGCTTGTGATTTTTACATGTTGATTTTGTATCTTGAGACTTTGCTGAAGTTGCTTATCAACTTAAAGAGATTTTGGGCTGAGAGGATGGGGTTTTCTAAATATACAATCATGTTATCTGCAAACAGAGACAGCTTGACTTCCTCTCTTCCTGTTTGAATACACTTTATTTCTTTCTCTTGCCTGATTGCCCTGGCCAGAACTTCCAACATTATGTTAAATAGGAGTGGTGAGAGCGGGCATCCTTGTCTTGTGCCAGTTTTCAAAGGGAATGCTTCCAGTTTTTGCCCATTCGTTATGATATTGGCTGTGTGTTTGTCATAAGTAGCTCTTATTATTTTGAGATATATTCCATCAATACCTAGTTTATTGAGAGTTTTTAGCATGAACGGGTGTTGAATTTTGTCATAGACCTTTTCTGCATCTATTGAGAGAAGTATGTGTTTTTTGTCATTGGTTCTGTTTATGTGATGGATTACATTTATTGATTTGTGTATGTTGAACCAGCCGACTTGGGGATGAAGCCGACTTGATCGTGGTGGATAAGCTTTTTGATGTGCTGCTGGATTCAGTTTGCCAATATTTTATTGAGGATTTTTGCATCAATGTTTTTATGAGGCCAGCATCATCCTGACACCATATCCTGGGACAGACACACACACAAAAATACAAAATTTCAGGCCAATATCTGTGAGCAACACATTATTAAATACTAGTGGGTCAAAGAGAAACTCATAAGTGAAACTAGCAAATACTTTCAGATGAATAAACCCAATATTTTATCTACCCCAATTTATGGCTTGTATCTACAGCAGTACTCAAAGGGAGATTTATTGATCAAATATCTATATGAAGAAAGAAGAAAAATCTCAAATCAATAACCTAATTTTTCATCATGAAAAACTAGGTGAGAAGAGTAAACAGACTATTCAACTAAGCAAAGAAGGGCATAATAAATATTAGAGTAAAATCAACCAAATTGAGAATAAGAAAAATACAAAATCAATGTAAACAAAAATAAATATGAAGCAAAAATAAAAAAGACAAATGTAAGTTCAAACATGTAAAAATTTTTAACGACAAGTTTTATCTAGTCTGACCAAAAAACACCACTAGATGTAATTTAGTAAAAGTGGAAGTGAAAAGAAAAGACATCACTATCAACATTGCAGAAGGAAAAAGTACTATCAGAGAATATTATGAACAACTATATACCAACAAGTTAGAATACTTAAAATGGCAAATTCTTTGGCACAAATTGATAAAATTTATTGAAGAAGAAGTATAAAATCTAAATTGTTATATAATCTGCAACAAAAACAAGTGAAATCTTAAAATTCCAATAAAGAAAAGCCTAAGCCAGAAGGCTTCACTGATAAACTTTATCAAATTTTAAAGAATTAACATCTACCACATCATTCAATAAGGCCTGTATTAATAGAATACACAAACTACCAAAGATATCACAAGTAAGGAAAACCATAGATCAATATTTTTTATTAATGTATATACAAAACTTTTCAACAAAACACTGGAAAGCTCAATCTAGCCACATATAAAAATAATTCCAAATATGGTGACAATACTACTAAAAGTATTCTGTAGATTTAACAAAATATTTATAAAAATGTTAGCTGTTCTCTTGAAATAAACACAAGTGGACTCTAAATTTTACATAAACTTTAGTAGACCAGATAGGCAAAACATCTTGACAATAAATTTGAAAAATAAAATATACTAAGGAAGGACAAAGCTGGAGTACTAACAGTTTCCAATTTCCAAACTTAATGGAAAGCTATAGAAACCAAGAAAGTGTGTTACTGATGTAAGGATAGATCAACAACATAGAATTAAGAGTTAAGAAACCCTTACTTTATGATCAATTGATTTTTGGTAAGGCATCACAATATTTCAGTGGGAAAAAATGCCTTTGAAGCAAATGTTTCTAGAAAAACTACATCTCCACATTTTGTTTTGTTTAAAAAAGAATCTTGACTAGACTTCACATCTTTTACAAAAATTAATTGAAAATAGATTATAGGAATAAATGTAAGAACTAAATTAAAGTAAATCAACCATCCAAACAGCAACAAAAACTTAAAAGATACAGTAGGAATTACGTTAGTCTAATAGTACCGCCATTAAAAAATAACAAAAAACTGGGTGGCTTAAACAACAGAAATTTATTTTCTAACAGTTCCGAAGGCTAGAAGTCAAAGTTCAAAGTATTAATAGATTTTGTTTTTCCTGAGGTCTCTCTGCTTGACTTGCAGGTGACCAAATTTTCACTGACCTCACATAATCTTTCAATGATATAACCATATCTTTGGTGTCCCCTCCTCTTCTTACAAGGACACCAATCCCATTGGATTAGGATCCCCATTCTATGGCTTTATTTAACCTTAATTATACCTCTTTATTGTCTTATCTTCAAATACATTCACATTGGGGATTAGGCCTTTAACATACACATTTTATGGGGGCACATTTCAATCCATAACAGAAGTAAATTTTTGTGGCATTGGGTTAGACGACACTTTCTTAAAATGACACCAAAAGTACATGCAACAAACAAATAGATAAATGGATTTCACCAAAATTGAAACCCAAAACATTTTTTGCTTCACAGGACAGCATCAAGAAATGAAACAGAAATCTGTAGAATGAAGGAAATATTTTAAAGTCACATATATGATAAGCCACTATTTTCCAAAATACATGAAGAACACTTACAACTTAACAGCAAAAAGAATAACTGATTAGAAAATGGGCAAAGGACTTTAATACAAAAATACACAAATGACCAGAAAGCACATGAAAAGATGCTCAATACCATGAGTCGTTAGGGAAACAGAAGTTAAAACTACAATGAGATACCACTTCACACCTACTAGGATAGCTAAATTGATTTTGTTTCCTATTATTTTACTGAATGTATTTACCAAATTTAAGGGTTTTTTTGATGAGTCTTTAGGGTTTTCTAGGTATGAGATTATATCATAAGAAAATAAATTGTTCTTCCAAAAAGACACGTACTCATATGTTAATCACAGCACTGTTCATAATAACAAAGACACGGAATCAACCTAGGTGCCCATCAATGGTAGATCAGATAAGGCAAGTATGGTACATAAGCATCATGGAATAAAACTTGGTCTTAAAAAGGAATGAAATCATTTCTTGGGCAGCAACATAGATGAAACTGGAAGCCATTGCCTTACGTGGAGCAACTCAGAAAGTCAAATATCCCATGTTGTGGGATATTGTAAGTGGAAATTAAACAATGCGTCCACATGAACACAGAGTGTAGGATGATACATTGGAGACTCGGAAGAGTGGCAGAGTGGGGGAATATTGAAATAGGAAAAAATTTTCTGACTGTCCAATCTAAATATGTAATTAACTTTACCATGAAATTGATTTAATTATTTCATTTAGAGTGAAATTTCTTTTTCTTTCAGAGCTGAATTACACTTAAACTCACAATTCACAGTAATTACAATTACATGTATCACTCGATAATGATGTAAACTGGGGCTATACTATTCAAATTAGCATTGTAATATGTTAGAGAATTATCTGGTGCTTCACCAAGAAAAATGTCTCATCCTTTCAAACGTAGTTTATCAGCACATAAGAAGCTAATCTTATATTTCTTAATATATAATATATCTTTACACAATTGCTTCCTTCCTTTGAACAAAAGATACAGTTTTCAATGAAATTACTCTCATACATTAACAGTGGGGCAGCTGTGCATAATTAATGTTATAATAAATACTGCGAGAATTTATAGTAAATTGTCAAACACCATTATCTGCTACCAAAATAATTTACCACTCTTTAATTTCTTAATTCATAATGAATAAATACCAACCTAATTAATCCTTCTTCAGATTACTAAATTCGTTAGATAATTTGACTTGATTAATTGACCAGGCTCCAAGATGTATGTAAAAACTGTATTTTAAGTCTGTAAATTACCTGCTTTCCTTTGGAACAATGGGCTTAGATACAGACTTTAATATGTTATTCATGTGAATATTTCACATATTTTCTTTTGAACTTAAACTAACCTTGTTGAACTTTAGGAATAATAATTATTAATATATCTATCCTAATAAGCAATAAATGTACAATTCATTTTTTTGGTCCATATTACCAAAGGTGGTGTGTAGATTGCTCATAATCTTATCTGTTTTTTTCTTTCTATATTTCATAGAAACTAAAGTTTTCCACCTTATGTGAAAGGCGGAAGTTGAAAGGTAGCTACCTGTACTGTTACCTACCTCTCTGAGGCACTGTATTGTTACTTGACTATAAGCTAATTGATAAAACGCCATGACTATAATGTTATAGAGTAAAAGTATTTTAAATGTGTGAGACTTCATTGACTTTTTAGTGACAGAAAATAATAATTAAAACATTTTTCCACCGTTGCTGTCCTCCCACCTCATTAATATAATGTATGGGGTTGATCACACATTTATTTTTCTTACGAATTACACAAAGACTTATCTACCTGTCAGAACAATTTAGGAAGTTTTCTTATTAAAAATGGAGACACAAGTGGTAATTAGTAAAGTTTGTACAAAATTGAATTAATTTGTACACAAAATAATTGAAGAATTGTTGATGCAAGGTTGGCAAAATTGCAACAAGGTATGAGGAAAGTATACAAGAGAAGTAAAATATGTTAAATAGTGATCCGCCTCTATCTACACAACAATTGCATTATAGTATAAATTTCCCAACATCTAAAAATGATGTTTTTGCTGTTTGACTCTAAATATCTGACTAAAACTAATTTGTAATTGAATCATGTTTTACTGCCTTGAGAGGTCACATTTTGATGACCTTCCAACGACATTTCGGTTTAATTAATTGTACCACATATAAACATGTTATTCCAGATTGTACCACATATAAACATGTTATTCCAGATAAGGAGTCAGCAAGCAGTTGGACACTCCACAGTTCACTAAAACCATACCTTTATACTTTTTTGTTGTTACTTTGCAATCAATTTTATCAACTGTTTTTAATTTTAACCACATAATGTGAAGACATTTTTATGTAATTAAATATTCCAAATTTTTTAACTTATTTTTTGTGGGTACATAGTAGGTTTATAAATTTATACAGTACATAAAATATTTTGATGCAGGCATGTAATGCCAAATAATCACATCAAGGTAACTCAAGTATCTGTCTCATCAAGCATTATACTTTCTTTTTGTTACAAACAATTTAATTATACTCTTTTAGTTATTTTAAAAATGTATGACAAATTATTGTTTACTGTACTCATCCTGTTGTTTTATCAATTATAGGTCTTATTCATTAGCTCTAGCTATACTTTTGTACATTTAACCATCTCTACTTCCCCACCTCTACTACCCTTCCCAGTCTCAGGTAACCATCATTCTAGTCTTTATCTCCATGAATTCAATTGTATTAATTTTTAGCTCCCACAAATAAGAAAGAGCATATGACGTTTGTCTTTTTGTGCCTGTTTTATTTCACTTAACATAATGAACTCCAGTTCCATTTATGTTGTTGAAAATGACATGATCTAATTCTTATTTATGGCTGAATAGTACCCCACTGCGTATATGTACCACATGTTCTTTATCAGTTCATCTGTTAATGGACACTTAACGTTGCTTCCAAATCTTGGCTATTGTGGATAGTGCTGCAATAAACATAGAAGTGAAAACACCTCTTTGATATACTGATTCCCTTTCTTTTGTCCATTTTAGCTTTTGTTGCCATTGCTTTTGGTGTTTTAGTCATGAAGTATTTGCCCATGCCTATGTCCTGAATGGTATCACCTATGTTTTCTTCTAGGGATTTTATGGTTTTAGGTCTTATATTTAAGACTTTAATACATCCTGAGTTAATTTTTGTATAAGGTGTGAAAAGGGGGTCCAGTTTCAGCTTTCTACATATGGCCAGCCAATTTTCCCAGCACCCCTTATAAAATAGGGAATCCTTTCCCCATTGCTTGTTTTTGTCAAGTTTGTCAAAGATCAGACGGTTGTAAATGTGTGGTGTTTTACTGAGACATTTGTTCCATTCCATTGGTCTATATATCTGTTTTGGTACCAGTACCATGCTGTTTTAGTTACTGTAGACTTGCAGTATAGTTTCAAGTCAGGTAGCATGATGCCTCCAGCTTTGTTCTTTTTGCTTAGGGTTGTCCTGGCTATGCAGGCTCTTTTTTGGTTCAATATGAAATTTAAAGTTTTTCCCAATTCTGTGAAGAAAGTCATTGGTAGCTTGATGGGGATAGCATTGAATCTATAAATTACATTGAATCTATAAATTACTTTGGGCATGATATTGATTCTTTCTATCCATGAGCATGAAATGTTCTTCCATTTGTTTGTGTCTATTATCACATTGAGCAGTGGTTTGTAGTTCTCCTTGAAGATGTCTTTCATATCCCTTGTAAGATGTATTCCTAGGTATTTTATTCTCTTTGTAGCAATTGTGAATTGCAATTCACTCATGATTTGGCTCTCTGTTTGTCTGTTATTGGTGTATAGGAATGCTTGTGATTTTTGCACACTGATTTTGTATCTTGAGACTTTGCTGAAGTTGCTTATCAGCTTAAACAGATTTGGGGCTGAGATGATGGAGTTTTCTAAATATGCAGTCATGTCATCTGCAAACAGAGACAATTTGACTTTCTCTTTTCCTAATTGAATACTCTTTATTTCTTTCTCTTGCCTAATTGTCTTGGCCAGAACTTCCAATACTGTGTTGAATAGGAGTGGCGAGAGAGGGTATCTTTGTCTTGTGCTGGTTTTCAAAGGGAATGCTTCCAGTTTTTGCCCACTCAGTATGATATTGGCTGTGGGTTTGTTATAAATAGCTCTTATTGTTTTAGGTGCATTTCATCAATACCTAGTTTATTGAGAGGTTTTAGCATGAAGGGCTGTTGAATTTTGTCAAAGGCCTTTTCTGCATTTATTGAGATAATCATGTGATTTTTGTCATTAGTTCTGTTTATGTGATGGATTACATTAATTGATTGTGTATATTGAACCAGTCCTGCATCCCAGGGATGCAGCCAACTTGATCATGGTGAATAAGCTTTTTGATGTGCTGCTGAATTCAATTTGCCAGTATTTTATTGAGGATTTTTGCATCGATGTTCTTCAGGGATGGCATAAAATTTTCTTTTTTTGTTGTATCTCTTTCCAGCTTTGGTATAAGGATGATACTGTCCTCATAAAATGAGTTAGGGAGGACTCCCTCTTTTTCTATAGATTGGAATAGTTTCAGAAGAAATGGTACCACCTCCTCTTTGTATCTCTGATGAAATTCGCCTGTGAATCTGTCTGGCCCTGGACATTTTTGTTGGTAGGCTATTAATTACTGCCTCAATTTCAGAACCTGTTATTGGTCTATTCAGAGATTCGACTTTGTCCTGGTTTAGTCTTGGGAGGGTGTATGTGTCCAGGAATTTGTGCATTTCTTCTAGATTTTCTAATTTATTTGCATAGATGTGTTTACAATATTCTCTAATGGTAGTTTGTATTTTTGTGGGATCAGTGGTGATATCTGCTTCATCATTTTTTATTTTGTCTATTTCATTCTTCTGTCTTTTCTTCTTTATTATTCTTGCTAGTGGTCTATCTATTTTGTTGATCTTAAAAAAAAAAAAAAACAGCTCCTCGATTCATTGATTTTTTGAAGAGTTTTCTGTGTCTCTATCTCCTTCAGTTCTGCTCTGATCTTAGTTATTTCTTGTCCTCTGCTAACTTTTGAATTTGTTTGCCTTGCTTCTGTAGTTCTTTTAATTGTGATGTTAGGGTGTCAATTTTTGATCTTTCCTGTTTTTCTTGTGGGCATTTAATGCTATAAATTTCCCTCTACAAACTGCATTAAATGTGTCCCAGAGATTCTGGTACGTTGTGTCTTTGTTCTCATTGGTTTCAAAGAACATCTTTATTTCTTCCTTCATTTCGTTATTTACACAGTAGTCATTGAGGAGCAGGTTGTTCAGTTTCCATGTAGTTGTGTGGTTTTGAGTGAGCTTCTTAATCCTGAGTTCTAATTTGATTGCACTGTGGTCAGAGAGACAGTTTGTTATGATTTCTGTTCTTTTACATTTGCTGAGGAGTGCTTTACTTCCAATTATATGATCAGTTTTAGAATAAGTGTGATGTGGTGCTGACAAGAATCTATATTATGTTGATTTGGGGTGGAGAGTCCTGTAGATGTCTATTAGGTCCACTTGGTCCAGAGCTGAGTTCAAGTTCTGGATATCCTTGTTAATTTTCTGTCCCATTGATCTGTCTAATATTGACAGTGGGGTGGTAAAGTCTCCCATTATTATTGGGTGGGAATCTAAGTCTCTTTGTAGGTCTCTAGAAACTTGCTTTATGAATCTGGGTGCTCCTGTATTGGGTGCATATATATTCATGACAGTTAGCTCTTCTTGTTGAATTGATCCCTTTACCATTATATAATGGCCTTCTTTGTCTCTTTTGACCTTTGCTGGTTTAAAGTCTGTTTTATCAGAGACTAGGATTGCAACCCCTGCTTTTTCTGCTTTCCATTTGCTAGGTAGGTCTTCCTCCATCCCTTTATTTTGAGCCTATGTGTGTCTCTGCACATGAGATGGGTCTCCTGAATATAGCACACCGAAGGGTCTTGACTCTTTATCCAATTTGCCAATTGGTGTCTTTTAATTGGGGCATTTAGCCCATTTACATTTAAGGTTAATATTGTTATGTGTGAATTTGATCCTATCATTATGATGCTAGTTGTTTATTTTGCCTGTTAGTTGATGCAGTTTCTTCATAGTGTTGATGTCTTTATAATTTGGCATGTTTTTGCAGTAGTTGGTACTGGTTTTGCCTTTCCATGTTTAGTGGTTCCTTCAGGAGCTCTTGTAAGGCAGGCCTGGTTGTGACAAAATCTCTCAGCATTTGCTTGTCTGTGAAAGATTTTATTTCTCCTTCACTTATGAAGCTGAGTTTGGCCGGATATGAAATTGAAATTCTGGGTTGAAAATTCTTTTCTTTAAGAATTTTGAATATTGGCCCTCACTTTCTTCTGGCTTGTAGGGTTTCTGCCAAGAGTTCTGCTGTTAGTCTGATGGGCTTCTCTTTGTGGGTAACCCAACCTTTCTCTTTGGCTGCCCCTAACATATTTTTTTTTCCTTCATTTCAGTCTTCATGAATCTGATGATTATGTGTCTTGGGGTTGCTCTTCTCTAGGAATAACTTTGTGGTGTTCTCTGTATTTCCTGAATTTGAATGTTGGCCTGCCTTGCTAGGTTGAGGAAGTTCTCCTGGATAATACCCTGAAGAGTGTTTTCCAACTTGGTTCCATTCTCTCCATCACTTTCAGGTATACCAATCAAACATAGATTTGATTTTTTCACATTATCCCATATTTCTTGGAGACTTTGTTCATTTCTTTTCACTCTTTTTTTCTCTAATCTTGTCCTCATGCTTTATTTCATTAATTTGATCTTCAATCACTGATATCCTTTCTTCCGCTTGATCGAATCAGCTATGGAAGCTTGTGTATGCTTCACCAAATTCTTGTACTGTGTTTTTCATCTCCATCAGGTCATTAATATTCTTCTCTACACGAATTATTCTAGTTAGGCATTCCTCAAACCTTTTTTCAAGGTTTTTAGCTTCCTTGCAATGGATTAGAACATGCTCCTTTAGCTCAGAGATGTCTGTTATTACCCACCTTCTGAAGCCTACTTCTGTCAACTCATCAAACTCATTCTCCATTCAGTTTTGTTCCCTTGCTGGCGTGGAGCTGTGATCCTTTGGAGGAGAAGAGGAGTTCTGGTTTTTGAAATTTTCAACCTTTCTGCTCTGGTTTCTCTCCATTTTTGTGGTTTTATCTACATTTGGTCTTTGATGTTGGTGACCTATGGATGGGGTTTTGTTGTTGTTGTTGTTGTTTTGAGATGGAGTCTCGCTCTGTCACCCAAACTGGAGTGCAGTGGCCGGATCTCAGCTCACTGCAAGCTCCGCCTCCCGGGTTTATGCCATTCTCCTGCCTCAGCCTCCCGAGTAGCTGGGACTACAGGCAACCGCCACCTCACCCAGCTAGTTTTTTGTATTTTTTAGTAGAGACGGGATTTCACTGTGTTAGCCAGGATGGTCTCGATCTCCTGACTTCCTGATCCACCCGTCTCGGCCTCCCAAAGTGCTAGGATTACAGGCTTGAGCCACCGCGCCCGGCCGGGGTTTTGTTGTTAATGTCCTTTTTGTTGATGTTGATGCTATTCCTTTCTGTTTGTTAGTTTTCCTTCTAACAGTCAGGCCTCTCAGCTGCAGGTTTATTGGAGTTTGCTGGAGGGCCACTCCAAACCCTGTTTGCCCGGGTGTCACCAGCAGAGGCTGTAGAACAGCAAATATTGCTGCCTGATCCTTCCTCTAGGAGCGTTGTCCCAGAGGGGCATCCACCAGATGCCAGCCAGAGCTCTCCTGTATGAGGTGTCTGTCAGCCCCTACTGGGAGGTGGCTCCCAGTCAGGCTACATGGGAGTCAGGGACCCAGTTGAGGAGGCAGTCTGTCTATTATCAGAGCTCGAACACCATGTTGGAAGAACCACTGCTCTCTTCAGAGGTGTCAAGTAAAGAAGTTTAAGTCTACAGAAGCTGGGCCCACAGCTGCCCCGTCCCCGAGGTGCTCTGTCCCAGGGAGATGAGGGTTTTATGTATAAGTCCGTGACTGGGACTGCTGCCTTTTGTTCAGATATGCCCTGCCCACAGAGGTGGAATCTAGAAAGGCAGTGGGCCTTGCTGAGCTGCAGTGGGCTCTGCACAGTTTAAGCTTCCCAGCAGCTTTGTTTACACTGTGAGCATAAAACTGCCTACTCAAACCTCAGCAATAATGGACACCCCTCACCTCACCAAGCTTCAGCCTCCCAAGTTGATTTCACATTGCTGTGCTAGCAGCAGGAATTTCAAGCCAGTGGATCTTAGTTTGCTGGGCTCCATGGGCATGGGACCCACTAAGCCAGGCACTAGAAGGAATCTCCTGGTCTGTGGGTTGTGAAGACCATGGGAAAAGCATAGTATTTGGGCAAGAGTGTACCACTTTTCATGGTACAGTCTCTCATGGCTTCCCTTGGCTAGGAAAGGGAAATCCCCTGACTCCTTGCACCTCCCGGGTGAGGTGACACCCCGCCCTGTTTCGGCTCACCCTCCATGGACTGCACCTACTGTCCAACCAGTCTCAATGAGATGTACCAGGTACCTTAGTTGGAAGCGCAGAAATCACTCATCTTCTGCATCAATCTCGCTGGGAGCTGCAGACCAGAATTGTTCCTATTTGACCATCTTGGAGGAGTCTCCTTTGTTGATTTTCTGTGTGGAAAAACTGTCCCCTGCTGAAAGTGGAGTGTTGAAACCTCTAGCTACTTTTGTGTTGGAGTCTCTCTCTCTCTTTAGCTCTAATAATATTTGATTTATATATTTGAGTACTCCAGTGTTGAGTGCATATATATTTACAATTGTTATATTCTCTTGCTGAATTGACCCCTTTATAATTATATAGTGATCTTTGCCTCTTTTTAGAGTTTTTTTCTTGAAATCTAATTGGTCTAATGTAAATATAGCTACTCCAGCTCTTTTCTGGTTTCCATTGGCGTGGACTATCTTTTTCCATCCTTTTATTTTCAGTCTATGTGTGTCTTAATAGGTGACATGTATTTCTTACAGGCAACAGATAGTTGGGTAATGTTCTTTTAATACAATCAGCCACTTTGTGTCTTTTGAATGCAGAGTTTAGGCAATTTACATTCAATGCTACTATTGGTAAAGGACTCCTGTCATTTTGTAATTTGTTTTCTGGTTGTTTTGTGGTTTTCTCTTCCTTCTTTCCTTCCTTCCAAACTGTCTTTTAGTGAAGGTGATATTCTCAGGTGGTATCTTATAATTTTTTACATTTTACTTTTTCGTATATCTGTTGTGTATTTTTTAACTTGGGTTTACCATGAGGCTTGCAAATGCTATCCTATAACTCATTATTTTAAACAAGTGATAAGTTAAGACTGACTGCATACAGAAAACAAGTTAACTAATAAAAAACAAAGAGCAAACTAATGAAGCCTCTATACTTTAGCTTCATTCCCTTGCTATTTAACTTGTCATTTCTATTTACATTTTATTATACTGACTATGTCTTGAAAAGTTGTCCCAATTGTTATTTTTATTGTTTCATCTTTTAGTCTTTCTACTGAAGATATGAGTTTACACACTATAGTAACTGTATTATGATATCTTGTGTTTTTCTGCATAATTACTATTACCAGTGAGTTTTGCACCTTCAGGTGATTCCTTATTGTTCACTGTTTCAAATTAGAGAACTCCCTAAATGCTGTCTCCCTGGGAACTGGCTGAGTTCTGCCTATTGTTGCTTTTTGCTGTGATAAGGCAGCACTGAATTCCAATGCAAAGTCCCACAATCACTGTGCTTTCCCTCCCCTAGATGCACATATTCTTTCTCTTTACCACACAGCTGCTGCCAGGGAATTATGTAGGGGTAGTGTCATCAATTCAAGACTGTCTTTCTTATCCCCTTCAGTTCCTGTTGTGTTTTCAGAAAATGCACAAGACTGTTTTTCTTACCCCCTTCAGTTCCTGTTGCATTTTCAGAAAATGCAGCTTATGAAAGTTCTGAAATGAAAGTTAAATAATTCAAAATATGGATTGTAAAGCAACTCAATGAGGTCCAAAATAAAGTGGAAAAGCAATATAAAGAATGCAAAAAATCAGAATATAAAGGAAGAGATAGATAGTTTTTAAAAAGAAAGATAGTGTAGATAATTTGTCATTTTAGTGTTCCTGTGGAGAGGATGATCGGTGAAGGCTTCTATTCAGCCATGTTTCTTTGCTCCACTTATTCTTTCATTTAATTTGCCCCACAAGTTTGCAAAGCAGGTAGAAATGCACAAACTTGTGCTGTCCCAAAACAACCAAAATACTCCAGGATTTCTTCAGTATATTTTAACTTTCTAGAAGTGTACGTTACACAGTCATCCTGCTGCTTTTGAGATATCCATTGGCTGGGATTATAGCAATAAATGCCGGAAATTAGAGATAAGTCCTAACTCTACATCTGATGAAATACCTTGGCATGATATCAAGTAATTGAAAACAAAAATTTGTTTGAGATGACCATACCTCTGCTTTCCAAGCACTACATATCAGAATGCATGAAAAGATAGGCCATCATTTTACACATAGAATCACAGTGGTTCCATGTAGCTCAAGAAATGGATTCTAAATTAATATCAAGGATTATTGGCTGTTTTTCTGCATTGGCACCCATTATTTTTATATACATCATAGTTATTTAATGGAGCTAGGAGTAGAACCCTAATTTTCACTGTCATAATATATGTAAAATCGTTTGAAGTAGAAGTAATGAAAACTTAACTTTGGCATAATAAATTTGCAGCAATATTTTCATCCATAGTGATCTCATGGCTATTGTGAAACATTGACATAGGTCATTTAAGAAGATCACAAAAGAACATATATCCTGGCATTTGGTGTACACACCTAGATTAGGAGCCTCTGCCACCCCCTCTCTTTCAATGTGAAGAATTTGGTGTAACAGTTCTTTCCTCTTCACACCTGCACATATCTCCTGGCATTTGGAGCATCCATTTTTCTAGATTAGGAATTTAGGTTGCTCCTCTTTTCCCATGCAAAGAACTTGGACAGCAGAGGTTTCTTCATTTTACATGCAGGTACGTCTCTGGGTCCTTGGTGTCAGACTGCTAAACCACTCCTTGGAGCTGGTGCCTCTGCCTGCCATTGTGAGACATTTTAGCTGGGCCTGCCAAGTCTGGCTCTGTCCAGCTTGTTCCTCTAATCTGGGGCTGAGCATGGAGTTTAGATAATTGTGTGTTCCACAGAGCAATCCACTGCCTGAGGTAAAAGAGAGCTTCTCATAGTAAACAAAGATCAAGCATATAACAATTGGTGTCAGCCACAGCCAGCTCTTATACATTATTGCCACCTACTGGCCTGGAGGATGAAGTGCACAATTCAATAGATGATCTACTGAGAAAATTGCCCAGAACTGGGGAACAAGATAAGCTTCCTGAGACCTCTGTTATCTCTGTATCACAGGAGTCAGTGAGCCTGCTTACATACCCAGTAGATAGCACGTATGGCCAGCATTTGGGAGCCACCATAAAAAGGGGATCTATAACCAAGAAACACACAGATTTTTTGCCACTGAAAGTGCCCCGAACCAAAGCCCGAGGATTCTACACAACATACATTATAGTCACATTCTCAAGGTGAGGGGAATCTCATCCAAATAAAAGTAAATTTAAAAATACCAACAAGACAGCTTATCCAGATGAGAAGAAATCAAACAATTCTGGAAGTATAAGCAAACATATTTTTGTGATAACCCCAAAGGCTCACACTAGCTCTCTACAATGTATCCTAACTGAAAAGAAAGTTCTGAAATGACAGTTAAATAATTCAAAGTGTGAATTGTAAATCAACTCAATGAGATCCAAAATAAAGTGGAAAAGCAACACAAAGAATGCAAAAAATTCAAAATATAAGAGACAAATATTTAAAAAAAAACAAAGAGAACTTCAGGAAGTGAAAAATTTACTGAAGAAATATCAAAATATACTTGAAAGCATTAACAATAGGATAGAACAATCAGAAGCAAGAATTTAAGAGACTTAAGACTGATCTTTTGAATTAACCTAGTCAGACAAAACTTTTTAAAAAATAATTTTAAAATATGAATGAAGCTATTAGAAATATAAGATTATGTAAAGTGACAAAACCTATGAATAATAGGCATTCCTGATGGAGAAGAGCAAAAAGTAAAAAGCTTAGAAAACATATTTGAGGACATTTTTCAGGAAAATATTCCTGGTCTTCCCAGATTTGTAGGCATCCAGATACAAGAAGCTCAGACACCACCTTAAGAGTACCTTAGAACATGAATATCACCAAAACATATAGTCATCATTCTGTCCAAGCAAATGTAAAGGAAAAAAACTTAAGAGCAGTTAGAGAGAAATGTCAAATCAGCTCTAAAGTAAATCCAAGCAGACTAACAGAGGACAACTCAGCAGAAACCTTACAAGCCAGAAGACATTGAAGTAATATTTCCAGTCTTCTTAAAGAAAAATAAAGTTCTGCTGAAGAATTTTTGACTGAAGAATTTTTACTAAACTATGTTTTATAAATGAAAGAGCTATAAAGTATTTCCCAGATAAGCAAACATTAACAGAATTTGTCAACACTAGACAGGTCCTAAAAGAAATGCTCAAAGGATTTCTAAACATGGAAATAAAAGGTGATACTCATCATCATAAAAACACATGAATGTGTAAAACTTGCAGGTCTTAAGAGAAGCAATTTCACTACATATATTGTAAAGCAACTTGATAGTATTTAACATTGTAACAGGAACAAAACCTCACATATTGATATTAATCTTGAACATAAATGGACTAAATGCTTCAGTTTAAAGACAGAAGCTGGCAGAGTGGATAAAAGAACAAGCTCCTATTATATAATGCATAGAAGAAACACACCTAACTGGTAAAGACATTTACAGACTCAAAATTAAGGGTTTGAAGAACATATTCCAAGCAAATTGAAACCTAATATGAGCAGAAGTAGCTATATTTATATCAGATAATACAGAGTTAAGACGACAACAGTTAAAAAATGACAAAGGGAGTAATTATATAATGATAAAGGGATCATCAACCCAACAAGAAAATACAACAGTTCTCAATATATATGCACCCAACTCAAGAGCACCCAGATTCATAGAACAAATACGCCTTGACCTAACAAAAGATGTAGTAGTAATACAATAATAGTGGGAAACTTCAACACCCTTCTGATAGCACTAGACAGATAATGGAGTTCAAGAATCAATGTAGAAACTCTGCACTTAAATTGAGCCCTAGAAGAAATAAACCTAGTAGAAATTTGTAGAGCACTCTACAATCACAGACTATACATTTTTCTCCTCTGTTCCTGGAACATTTTTAGTAATCGACCATATCGTAGGCCAGAAGGCAAGTCTCAATAAATTTTAAAATTGAAATCATATCAAATATTTTCTCAGGCCACAGTGGAATAAACTATAAGTCAATACCAATAGGAAGCCACAAAACTACATAAACACCTGTAAATTAGTAATCTGCCCCTGAATGATTATTTGGATAATGATTAAATTAGGACAGGAATTCTTAAAGATTTTGAAACAAATACAAATCAGGACACATTGTACCTGAATCTATGGGATACAGCAAAGGCAGTGCTAAGAGGGAAGTTTATAGTTTTAAATACCTACATCAAAAAGAAAGGAAGATCTCAAATTAAAAATCTAATGTTGCATCTCAAGGAACTGGAGAAAGAAGAACAAAAAACACCAAAAGCTAGCAGAAGAAAACAAATAACAAAAATTGGAGCAAAACTAAATGAAATTGAGACCAGAAAAACAATACAAAAAATTAATTTAAAATGTTACTTTTTTGGAAAAATAAAATGGATAGTCCAGTAGCTAGTTAACTAAGAAAACAAGGGAAATTATTCAAATACACACAACCAGAAATGAAAAGGTGTGATACAACGGATACAATTTAATACAAAAGATCATCAGAGACTATGAGCAGCTTTACACAGAAGGACTAGAAACCTAGAGGAAATGGATGCATTCCTGGTAATATAAAATCTCCTAAGTTTGAAACAGGAAAAAAATAGAAAACTTCAATCGGCCAATAATGAGTAGTGAAACAGAATCAGTAAGAAAAAAAACCTGCCAACCAAAAAAGTCCAGAACCAGATAGATTCACAGCCGAATTTTATGAGACATACAAGGATACCAATCCTACTAAAACTCTTCCAAAAAAATCCAAGGAGAGGGAATCCTCTCTAACTCATAAAGAAACCAGTATCACCCTGATACCAAAGCCAGGCAAGGACATAACAAAAAAACAAAATTACATCCCTGATGAATACAGATGCAAAGCTCAACAAAATACTAGCAAACTGAATCCAACATTCCATCAAGAAACATAATACACCATTATCAAATGGAATGTATTCCAAGCATGTAAGGATGGTTTGCCATATGCAAATCAATAAATGTAATTCACCACTTAAACAGAATGAAAATTTAAAAATCATATGATCATATTAACAGGTGCAGAAAAGGCATTTGATAAAATTCAGCATCACTTCATGATAAGAAACTCTTACACTAGGCATAGAAGAAACAAACTTCAAAGTAGTAAATGCCATATATGACAAACCCACAGCCAAAATCATACTGAGCATATAAAAGTTAAAAGCATTCTTCTTAAGAACAGGAATAAGACCAGAGTGCCCACTTTTATCACTGCTATTCAACATATTAGTGGAAGTCTTAACTAGAGCAATGAGGCAAGAGAAATAAATAAAGTCATCCAAATTGGAAAAGAGGAAGTTAAATTAATCCTGTTCAACTGATGATATGATCTTATGCCTAGGAAACTTTGAAGACTTATTTAAAGGAATCCTAGATTTGATCCATGACTTCGTTAAGACTTCATTAAATTTTTGGGATACAAAATGAGCATACAAAATTTGGTAGCATTTCTATAGATCAGCAATGTCCAGGCTGAGAGTGAAATGAAGAACACAGTGCCACTTAAAATAACCACAAAGAAAATAAATTATCTAGGAATGCAGGTAACCAAGGGGGCAAAAGATCTCTACAAAGGGAATTATAAAATTTTGAAGAAAGAAATCATAGATGACACAAACACATGTAAAAATATATCTTGCTCATGAACTGAAAGAATCAATATCGTTAAAATGACTAGACTGCCCAAGGCAATCTACAGATTCAGTGCAATTCCAATCCAATTACCAGTGTCATTCTTTACAGAATTAGTAAAAATAATCCTAAACTTCACATGGAACAAAAAGCAAGCACGAATACCCAAAGCAATCCTAAACAAAAATGATAAAGCTGTAGGCATCACATTACCTGACTTCAAATCATACTACAACCATATAGTGATCAAAACAGCATGGTACTGGTATAAAAACAGACATATAGATTAATGGAACAGCATAGAGAAACTGAAATAAAGCCACACACCTACCACTAATTGATCTTTGACAAAGCTGACCAAGATATACACTGGAAAAAGAACACCCCATTCAGTAAATGGTGCTGAGAAAATGGCAGAGCCATAATGCAGAAGACTAAAACTGGACTCCTATCTCTCACCTTAGACAAAAATTAACTCAAGATGAATTAAGGACTTAAATAGAAGACCTGAAACTATAAAAATTTTTGAAGGAAACAGAAAAATTTCTTCTGGACATTGGCTGAGGTAAAGAATTTATGATTAAGTCCTCAAAAGTAAATGCAACAAAAACAAAGATAAATAGGGCTTGATTAAATTGTTTATTCACCACAAAAGATTAAACATACAAACTACAGAATGGGAGAATATATCTACAAATAATTCATCTGACAGATGGCTAGTACCCAGAATCTACAAGCAACTCAAATGTCTTGACAAAAATAAAACCTAATATCCTCAACAAAAGTGGACAAGAGACATGAACAGATATTTTTCAAAAGAAAATATACAAAGAGCCAATAACCATTTAAAACATGTTCAATATCTATAGTTGTCAGAGAAATTCAAGTTAAAACTGCAATAAGGTACCATCTTACACCAGTCAGAAGGACTATTATTAAAAAGTTAAAACCTACAGATTTTGGTGAGGATGCAGGGAAAAGGGAGCACTCATACTCTGCTGATGAGAATGTAAGTTAGTACAAGCTCTATGGAAAACAGTATAGAGATTTCTCAAAGAACTAAAAATAGAACTGCCCTTCGAAACAGCAATCCCACTACTGGGTATCTACCCAAAGGAAGAGAAATCATTTTATCAAAAAGTCACTTCCACTTGTATGTTTATAGTAGCGCTATTCAGCAAAGTTATGGGATCAACCTAAGTGTCCATCAGTAGATGCTTGGCTAAAACATTGTAACATAAACATACCATAGAATATTACACATCCATAAAAAAGGATGAAATAATGTCTTTTGCAGCAATGTGGATGAAACTAGAGTCATGAGTGCAATAACCCAAACAGAAAGATTTTTATTTTAACAGAAAGTAAAAACTGCATGTTTTGGTGGCTATACACAGACATGCAGAGTATGTATTATGTCTATTATGTAATAGACATTGGAGACTCTAAAATGTGGGAGTGTGGGAGGGAGGTGAGGGATGAAGTACTACCTATTAGTATGATGTTAAGGTGATGAGTACACTAAAACCCCAGATTCCTTCACTGTGCAATATATCTATGTAACAAAACTTTGCTCATACCCCTAAGTCCATGAAAAATTTTGAAAATGTGAAAACAATACCTCAAGTAATTAGCATTCAGGAATGTCAATACTATTCACAGTAACAACCTAGTGATGTGTTACAGTAACACTCTCTGATTTATCTTAAAGGATACTGAATTTCCAATCACAAAGTTTCCAATACAATATTACATATTCTTACTAGGAATAATTGGCCATTAATCAACTATCTACATAACCACTTTTTTCATTTAAAAAATTCCCTAGTCTTTATTGTTAATAAGTATAAGAAGATACTGTTTATTTTGCCAGAGAGCATAAAATCAACTTTACATACACAAGAGTGCTTCCATAATATTTAATATTTAAATATTAATACAGAAAAATATTTTGAGAGCCTCCACAACACTCTTCAGAATTTTTGTAAGAATAATGAAATAGAATACAAGCACGGTTTCCATTTGCTCTCTTTTTGAATTCATGAATGCAGGAAAAGTGATAATAGAAACAAAAAGCAAACATTAAATCTCAACTACAGTTGAGAGAAGAGGTTTAGTGGCTCAAAATGCAGTAATGTTCTATCAAAATATTTTAAAGTAAAGCAGTCCCATTTTATCAGTTATTTAGTTCATTCACAATCTGATCTAAAGACATTCAAAAATGTATTCGTTGCTATTTGTTACTGTTTTCTTTCAAATTACAAAGTAAGCACTTTGGGACGCCGAGGCGGGTGGATCACCTGAGGTCAGGAGTTCGAGACTAGCCTGGCCAATATGGTGAAACCCCATCTCTACTAAAAATACAAAAATTAGCTGGGTATGGGGGTGCACGCCTGTAATTCTAGCTACTTAGGAGACTGAGGCAGGAGAATCACTTGAACCCGGGAGGCGGAGGTTACAGTGAACCAAGATCATGCCACTGCCTGGGAGAGAGAGTGAGACTCCTTCTCAAAAAAAAAAAAGTAAGTACAACCACAAGATCATTTACCCAGCTCCTTTTTAAGTTAAAATTTATGTTTCCATGATAATTTCAAAATGAAAAGATTTCCAGGCTCTATTCTTGGTAGAGTATCATCTACATAATACGTTAATGTTCTTAAGAAGAGTTTAAAGAAGTAAATTAATAATTCTCAGTATACCACAAAAAATGCTGTGGGATTCTGATTTAAAGTTATCAATTTTATGTTTCATGTACACATGTGGTCAGAAATCATGTAAATTATGATTGTCATTCATACACTTCAGCATCTTTTCTGTGAAATCAGGATGTTATATCCAAATATGTCACTTATTGCAGGTTTACAAAAGAAATAAAACAGAAAATTCAATCATCCTTCTGCATGCATGTGTGTTTGTGTGTGTAGAATTCTTGCATTCCCCAGGAGTAGACCAAATATATTTATTACACTGATGGTTGTATGTAAAATTAACTTTGGCTATTACAAATTTTATTATCCATATATATTTAGCAACATTAAAATATCTGTTGCACTCCACAATTATCTTACAATGATATATATTACTTAATTTAATTTCCTATGGTGGTCTTATAAAACAGAGTTTAATAAGAGCACATTTCTTGGCTATAGGAAAAATTTAAACAGGGACTGGAGAAATTAAAACTCTATTTACATTTCCTGTGACTCTGCCGTTTAATTGTGTGCGTGTGTGTGTGTGTTTTTTTTTTTTCAGACCCATGCTTTGAAATTAGAATATTGCTTTACCTAAACTATATTTTTAAAATAGCATCTGAGATCTTTATTTTAGGATATTAAATTCTGATAATTCATGGAAACAAAACAATAAGCCAATTGTTGACTGGCACATGGTCGAAGTACTTTCAAGCCTATGGACATAAAGAAAATTTTCACTTCACGAGAAGTACTCAACTGTTCTAAAAACAAAATAATTTTCTCTGACATGAATGTGGCCATAAATAAGCATGTACCAAAAAGCTGGCCATAAGTATTTTCTAGAAATTTGTAGAAAAATCTTTATTTCTCTCAAGAAGTAAGTTGCGGCAGGGCGCGGTGGCTCACGTCTGTAACTCCAACATTTTTGGAGGCCGAGATGGGCGGATCACCTGAGGTTGGGAGTTGGAGAGGAGAAACCCCGTCTCTACTAAAAATACAAAATAAACCGGGAGCCTGTAATCCCAGCTACTCGGAAGGCTGAGGCTGGAGAATGGCTTGAACCCGGGAGGCAGCGACTGCAGTGAGCCGGTATCACGCCCATTGTACTCCAGCCTGGGCAACAAGAGTAAAACTCCATCTCAAAAGAAAAAAAAAAAAAGTAAGTTGGAAAATCAGACATCCATTTCTTGCTAAATATAATGACAGAAGTTGCACTGTTTTTTATCTTAGAATGATATTGGTACTGTGGTTGATATTCCCACAAAGGGCAGTTTGAATAATTAAATAATAGAGAAAGTAATAGATCTTGAGTAAGTTCTGACATTATGGAACAATTAACAATGATCAAACGTAAAAATCAATTCCCAAAGTGAAAAGTGTAGCACCCATTCTCCTAGGAAGTACAGACTGACTCAGTTTTAATTCTGTCAAAACAGATAAATATATTTTCGGTATCCTTACACAGAGATCCTTGTATTATACCCTAATTATTCGTTTTCATTAGAAAAACATTTTCTCTAACACAAAAATGGTGGTTTTGCTTTTTTTTTTTTTTTTTTGGCCAGAGTCTCCCTGTGTCGCCCAGGCTGGAGTGCTGTGGCGCCATCTTGGCTCACCGCAAGCTCCGCCTCCCGGGTTCCCGCCATTCTCCTGCCTCAGCCTCCCGAGTAGCTGGGACTACAGGCGTCGCCACCACGCCTGGCTAATTTTTTGTATTTTTAGTAGAGACGGGGTTTCACCGTGTTAGCCAGGATGGTCTCTATCTCCTGATCTCGTGATCCGCCCGCCTCGGCCTCCCAAAGTGCTGGGATTACAGGCATGAACCACCGTGCCCCGCTGGTGTTTTGCTATTTATTGGACAAATGAAGATTCAATACGAAAGACAGTAAAAATCCATTGAATATTTTTACTTTCTAGGGTACTGTAGCTAACAATTGTTATTTTGTGTTATGTAGACAATAACACTTAAGTTGTTATCAACCCTGAGTTTCCAGTGAGGCAAAATATATTTTTCCAAGACATTTATCACAACGTTAGCATTATAGAGATGTACAGTATATTTTAATTTCAATCTCATTTGAATGAAATAACTTCCATCAGTGATCAAGATCTCGCCTTCTTCTGCCCGTGGCAGTGAGAAGGGTTCCATAGATGGTGGTTCTGTGCTCTATATTCTTGTATTTCAGGATTATTTTCAAATGGATAGCTATTAGTAAATTTCTCTTAAACTGTATGCAAGTCTATAATTTCAGCTCTGTTAGCATTAAAATATTTTCTAGAATAAAACAATATAATTAATACAAGAGTATTCATGATGTAAAAAATCAGAGAATGAAATTCTGCACATTATTTAGGAGACTTTTTGGTCATGACAAAAATTATCATAAATAGAAAATTATTCAACTGTATATATTTCACATTGTTTGTTGTATGATTAGGGGTGTGACATTCAATACTAGTTAGCTGTATTATGATAGAAACCTGCAGTAGACTATTATGTAGCCATTGAAAAGATGAAGCAGGTCTATATTGATTATCATGAATTTCTGTCCTTGTCATGTTATTGAATAAAAATGTGGGTTATGTTAATAAGTGGTATGATATTAAATATGTAAACATTTAAAATACATAAAACCATTGAATATTGTTAAAGGTGGTAGCCTTAGATAATGAGATGTATTGTTTTTACTTTCATATTTATGCACATTTATGTACATATATGTTTATACATATTTATAAACATATATATAAAATATGGAGAGAGAGAGACAAAGAGAGAGAGGATATTCAGGACTTCTTCTATTTTACATCTATTTTCTGTCAATAGTGATTCTTCACATTTCTTCCTCACTGATCTCTTAGAAGATTTTGAAAATGACGTAAGTTTACTCCTTGAGAATTTTTAAAAATAGTGTACTGCCTAAGAAATTAGTCGTTATTGCCAGCAACAATGACGGCTGATGTAAAAATAAATATGTCAGTCTATCTAATGGAGGGTTTTGATCATTACAGCATCGAAGTCATTAATGTGTTCATGCATTTATCCAGCAAAAATAACTGACTGCAGAATATGTATCAGAAACAATTAGAATTAATAATGTAGTGGAAGACAAGGTGAAGTGTATAACCTCATAAAGTATTTTACTGGTAAGTAGTAAACACAAATAAATAAATGGTGGCCTATTGTAATGGAGATTACTGGCAAGAGGTATCAATGAAAAATAAATGTGCTTGATAAGAGATTGAGAAAAAATAGATTGATAATGATGGAGAAATTTTTTGTGGAGCTGGTTATAAAAGGAATCTGTGATTATGTGAAAATTGAGAAGACCTGTATAAAATAATAGGATGAATTGAAATATTTACATCCTGGTTTTATTGAGATATATGCCAATATGTAAATATTTCAATTCATCCTTTTTTTAAAATTTTTAACTCCAATTTTTGTAGGAAAAAAAAATTCCTATTTTGTGCGTCCCTGAACGTGGCATAAGCTAATTCTTTCCTGAAGATAGCAAATATTTTACTTTCTAAAATAAAAACTTCCCCTACAAGAAAGAAAAAAAAAAAATCTCTCTATTCCATGAAGACGTGGAATGTCTACCACGCTGAGTCACTATGTCCTGCTGACTTGTCTGTACATTTGTTTTGTTTTTGTTTTTGCCTTATGCAATGTATCAGGATGCCTAGGAGAGGAATAGGTGTGTTTATTTCTCATTTTTAATACTTACAAATGTTACTCCTCATATTTTTAAAGAACACCAGCTCCTTTGAAGTACCACAGTTTCATTTAGTAGTTGCTGGCTCATGTCTCAACTACTACAGATTTATTAAAAACATTTGCTCCCTGGCCAGGTGCAGTGACTTACCCCTATAAATCTGTCACTTTAGGAGGCTCAGGTGGGAGGATGCTTGAGGACAGGAGTTCAAGGCCAGCCTGGGCAACATAGCGAGATGCTGTCTCTACAATAATAATAATAATAACAATAAGCAAGGCATGGTGGCATGTATCTGTAGTCCCAGCTACTTGGGAGGCTTAGGCAGAAGGATCACTTGATCCCAGGAGTCTAAGGTATCTGTGAACTACCACCACACCACTGAACTCAAGCCTGGGTGATAACGCAAGGCCTTGTCTCCAAATTTGCTCCCAACTCACTGAATTTCTATCCATTAGTGCCTTATGATTAATTTTGGTGAATTGAACAGGCACATTATAATTTAACCAACAGCTTGTCTCTCCATCCCTTGACCTGGTTTTTTTTTCATAATCTTGTATCAACCATCTATTTCCTTGGGCATGGTATACCACCTACAAAAATCTCGATTGGAAAAGCCCATTATTTTGGCATTGACTCCTAACTTTACAAATTTATTCCTGCAGACACACTTTAGCATGCATCAAAATTACTCAGAGGACTTGTGAAGACAGAGATTTGGGGGCCTTGCCATTAGGGCACTGATTCAGTTGATCTAAGATGGGAGCTTAGAATTTCTTTCTCTAAAAGTCTCTAGATAATGCTAATTCTGCTGGCCCATAGATTAAATTTTGAGCCATTGCTCTACAAACACAAGATCGCTCACTTCAAATATGCACAACACTCCTTCTCCTGTAATGCGTGGAATAACCTGACTCCTACTTAATGTAATTATCTGTCTTCACATAAACCACACAAGGTGATTGGTGAAGCTGTATTGTTCAGTCTCAATTCAAATTTTTCTAATTGACTGTCTTTCCCACTCTCCAAATGTTGGCTGTTTTCCTTTTCTCAACTTCTTTTACGAATATACTAGATCGCTCTTAAAAAAATAAAATAATGATCTCCAAGCTTTGAACCCAAGGAGTAATATAGTTGTCAAGGAAAATTTCGACCACAAAAAAATTAGTATAGGGATTTGAAAATTGCAGAGCTCTTGAATAAAAAGATGAAAGTAGTATAGACCCCCAAACCATGAATATTTTTCTTACTGAAGACCACTGGAAATGTAATATAAGATACTCTGAAGAAAATAAAATAACTTTCAAAATCTAGAAAATTGTTCTAAATTGGAAAAAAAGACGGAATCAAGAAATGGGTTTCTAGTGTAAAATTTGACTACATTTGATTCTATGCAATAATTAATATTCAAGTAAATATTTTAAGAAATTTTAAATACATCAGTGATATCTAATCATTTTTAAGATTACTTGAATGGGATACGATTTAGCCATAAAAACATAATAATATGCTTAAAAAAAGGGGGAGAGTGTCAAAATCTTGGAATTCAAACTAAGTAGATCACAACTTGTTCTTAATTAGTACTGGTATAGTGCTTCAAATGTCTTAATTGTTATGATGTTAAAATTATATATTTATATCTCATTAATATGCTAATGTGTAACATGATATAACCAGATTTGAGGCCCTTCAGATATACGTGAAATGATATAAAAGGTAGTTACTGGTATTAAGAAGGTCATTAAAATAGACATTTTATTTAAATATTTATTTCAAAAGTCATGTATGAGCATTTGCTTTGATGGCTAGAAGGTTTCAGAGTGTAGAAAACAAAGTTGTTTATTTGTTATCACCTTGCTCTGTTTTTATCTTATTTTTTAAAGCACATTGAAATCATATATAATCAAGGGTGGTGATTTACATTTCTAAAAAGTGAATCAAAATCAGCAAACAATTATTGATAATTAACTATGTGATTTATATAAAATATTGTGTGGCTTTGCAGTTAGTCACGAATACATGTATTCTTCTAACAATGACTTTTATTGAAGTATGAATATCTGGCATATCAATACAAATATAAGTGCTCTTATTACAGCTCACAGAAGAAAAGAAAGCAAAACTCTTTTATCTTTTCATTTTCTCTGTAAAGAGAAATATGGCAAATATGTTTACTGAGTATATAGATATATTGGCAAATATATTTACTTAAAGTATTTACCAACCCTATACTAAATACAGATTCATACATTGTATGTTGAGGGTTTCATCAAACTCTAACTTTTTTAACAAACATGGATTTTTTCCATCATATGACAGTAATATCACAGAAAGACAATCACATCATAAGACAAAATAAGTTTTCCAAAAATATGGTTTTGCTTTTTCCCTAAGATAATTTCTCATTACTTTTCATCTCATTTGATGATTCTCCCCGCATACTGACTTTTTTTACTTAACGCAAAAAAACTTTGAATTATAGCCCTATATTTTTTTTCACTCTTGTTTAGCTACCAAACTGAATGCTTATAATGAAAAGTATAATTCAACTCTGTCTTAGAAAAAAAATCAATAAATTGATGGGAGAAAAACTGAGTGTTACATAAAAATGTTAGATTGTTTCCATAAAATCCACTTTCATTACAGACTTCTCACAATGCTAGGGTAACTTTTTAAATAAAATTAATTTTTTTATACATTCTCAGTATTTGTACATTTTTCCTGCTTCTCCAAGATTCCTCTAGCAGTATGTTCAGTTGCCCAAAAGTTACAAATCTGCATTTTGTCACCTTGTAATCCTGATCATTTTTATAGCACATTATAATTCATTAAAAAGTTAGCAATAATGAAAACTTAAGATGTTATATATTGTAAAATCATGACTACCCCCCAAAAATTATTTCAATTAAGTTTATATACATCCTGATCCCAGAAAAATTAACATGGGAAATATGGGTCAACCATTAAAATATGATGTACTTTGAATTGATTTTCAAAATATTAATCCTTTATTGGCAATAAGATACATAGCAAAATATGGAAATTTAACAAATTCAAACAAAATTCTGACAATTTGAAGACTATGAAGGAAAGCCCCTTATTAAATAAATCTGTGGAGATTAGCCAAAAAACATCATTTATCTAGAGTTTTGGTGAACTTGAAGAAGGTCATGTTTAGTAAGAATATGATGAGATTTCTATTTGAAAAACTCAATCTTTTTACTCAAATCTGTAAACTGCATAGAAGTAGAAATACCAAATAGCTTGAAGACCGTTTGCTAGAGCACCAGTGAACCTCAGTGCATAACCATGTTGGACCCTGAATTTCAACCCCTGGCAATCCAACTAATAAGATATCTAGCTGAATTTGCTGAGCTTCTTATTCGCCTTGCCCAAAAAGTGCAGATTTTAAAAGGAACTAGTCCCTATTCTAAATAAGTTTAAATACTGACAGGAACATAGATCTAGAGGAGCTACATCTTCAGGAGCCCTGGTGTTTGCAGGTTGATAGACATATGCCATTCATATCTCTGAGGTACTATGTGCAAGGGCAAAATTTGAAGAGGCTCTGACTCTTTGGGGGAATAATGAGATGAAATGTTCAGTAGGATAAGAAAGAAAGTTACATAGTAAAGTTTGAAGAGAACGGGAGTTGGATTAGAAATTTGCGGCAACATACATTAAGATTTTTATTTATGAGCAGTAATAGTAGAGGTTTTTAAAAGTGCAGTATTCCCTTTTTTTCTGTGAGTTAATTGCAGCTTCTCATCATTGCAATCAATGGTAGTATACTTAACCCAAGGAACAACTCTATCCTGCAGACTGGGAACATGCCACAGTTGAAGTTGTTCTAAGTGTATTTATAAACTGAGTTAGAAGTTCTTTCTTACATGCAGTGCTTGTGTGCTAGGATACATACACATGGATAAATATGAGAAATATGACACTGATACTTTTCAGTTCAGCATGGCTTATTTCTCTCGCACTATTTTATTTCACTGGTTTGGATTACTGTTTCTGAATGTTTTTCATCTTACCAACATCTTCTTGTTATCAGCATTCAGAATAAGAAGTTTAAATAATCTTGGGAGGACAGAGGGAGATTTACAGTAAGTACAAAGCTGACTTATGCCAGGAAAATATAGGTAAAACTTTCCTTGCCTTCTCTTAAAATATTATAGATAAAGCTTCCTATTAATTTTGATCGATTAATAGACCTATTTCCATTCTCCATTCTGAATAACAAATTGAATTTTCACAATGAATTTGTGTCATGACGATTCCAGACTTGGCATTTTGGGAAAACATATGCTTGTAAAGCGATTTGGCTGCAAGTCAAATGTAAGCTTTTCTGAGTCATTAGAGCCCAGGGATCTGTTCTGACACATAAAGTGCTTATGGGAAAATCATTTGAAATAAACATTCCAGGAACTGTGGGAAGATCAAATGAATCTCCTCTGGTGACCCATCCCAGGAGCAAATCAGTCGCAACTTGGTAGTGCCTGCAAAACATCGAGAGGAAACCACAGAGCTAAAAGAAACCAAGAAAAACAGCAGTTTTAATCCCAGAATGAAGTCTAAACTATTCACAATAGCAAAATCATTTGTGCATGAAGTGTTAAATTATACATTTTGAAAAAGTGTCATGATGTGTAAAACGTATTGATTTGTGTGTTTGTTCACTTTCCAAGTAAAAACAGGCAAAGTTGTACATGTTCAAGTTTGTGGACATTTCATTCTTAAATATCAACCTCTCAAAGGTTGCTAATAGATTATAATTCCAAACTTCACATTACTATGTATAAAATATTTTGTTGTTTTAGTCATAAATGTCTGGAACTATAACTTTAAAACTATTTTATAATTATCATTTTTAGTTGTATATATATTAATGACTAAATTCATTCACTACTGCATTTCTCTGAGTAAAAGCACCATCAACAATTATTAATTGAAAAGATTCTCATTCGTTTAGAATGAAGAGATGACTTTAAATCAAAGAAGACACAGTCTGTTGTTTAAATATTTGGGTTAAATAAATATTGTTCAAATTCTTAGAATAATAAAAGGACAGAAAGCACTAACAATTACACATTGAAATGTTTTTAAATGGCATAGAGACAGAGGTAACTACTCAAACTCAAAACTCATGAAACTCACATGAGTATTCAATTAAACACATGAATTATACCAAATATAGACTGCAAGGCCATTGTACTTCATGATTACGTTATGGAGATTGAAGACATGTTGGGATTTGTTATTTTAGATAAGATCATATTGAAAGAGAAACATTCAAAAGTGCAATGAAGAGGAAGAGTATGGAAGATCTCTCTGCTTCAGGTGTAGATAACAATGGGGAAAATGGAAAAATTCATCTCCAAAGATGGTTGAGGATTTCGAAACTTATTTTGCAATTACACTGGTTTAATTTGACCCAACAAAGATGACTGGGAGCCTAGAAACACATGAATTTTTAGAGTCCAAACTCTTTAATCAATAAGCTCTCACTATCACATTATACAAACCATTCTCAGAGTAATTTCACATCAGGCATGCTTTCTTTTGATACAGAACCAGGATAAGAACCTTAGTGAAATAACAAGGGAAGTATAAAATGACACATACTGGGAAAATGACAGCCAAACAAAGCACGTGGCTACTGTGTCCTAGTCAACTCCATGTCTACCGTATTTTCTTATTGTAAGCACTCTACTAAGTAGGTATTGTTATCACCTTCATAGAGTCTCATAAGGATTGGAAACCCAACAGACCGTCCTGACATTTTAGTGTCTTAGTGGTGGATTTAAAACATCCCTGAAAATTATTTGACACATTTCCCATTGAAAATCCCCTACCCATGGGGATCTGCATGGATTTGAATCTGACATAAAGAATACAGTGTGGGAACAATAACACAATGAATGTCAACTCAGAAGAGATGATGCTGTTTCTATCTGGATTATTTGGATGTTTGATCAAGAAGCAGCCAAATCCCATGTAAGTAAGAGGACTGCTTCACCATGTGTGAGAGCCCATGTATAATCTCTCTGACTTCAGCCCAAGCCGAGCTCGCAGCTGAGGTCCGCATCAATGAAGTCATTTCATGTAAGTCATCTTCATTATTCAACCCAGTCCAAATTACAAATGGCTAGATACAGCCGACGTTTGACCATACCACGTGAGACATCTCAAGTGAGAACTGCCCAGACAAGTTCTTTCCTAGTTCCTGACCAAGTTCTACGATGGCACTTAAGGTTCTCTCCCCTCAACCTGTAGTGCATTCCCTGTCTATTCTGCTCTCATTGAGTGTGCGTGAGACTTGTGAATAGAATAGGACATTCACTCCCTTGATTGTGCCATGTGCTATAAGACAAAGGCACTGAGGTAGATATTTCTGTGATTGTTTTATTTTATAAAATTCTGTGGTAGCATGCTGGAGAGAGATTTTCTCTGCTGGCTTGGATGATGGAAGTTGCCTTGAGTGATGCTAAGAAAACACTGAGCCATTTCATGCCCAGATTCCTTACCCACAAAAACTATGTGATGAAAAATGGTGGTTGTTTTAAGCGCCTACATTTGTGACAATTGATTGCACTATAATAAAAATGAATACAGTGATTCACAAAAGTAAGAAAAAGGTAAAATACACTGTTTTAGGCTGCTAGGTTGTTGGAGTCATTGGTTACAACCATTAGTAAATGATACCTACTGATGGGTGATTTGTTACGCAGCAGTAGTAACAAGAATATTTTGTTTCTGTTCAATTGTTCGTCTGTTCAGAAAGGTAGAACATAGGTCATTCACTAAAGCTCAAAACACTAGTGCAAAGAAATAACTTGGAGTAATGCTGTATTATTTAGACTGATCAGGGAAATAGACCATAAGGGTTATCCTAAAATAGTTTCTTGAGACAGGAGAAAAATGCAAGTTACATATTCACACAGAAAAAAATAAAAATACGTTGTTGAAAATATCTTCTGTTAGTTTATGACAGAGAAGGAATTCAGGGACTTAAGCCTTCTAGTTATATTAACTACAAAGTGCCCTTTGCACTGTTCTGCACATGACATCAGTCTCTATTAAGACATGAAATACAAAGGTTATGTAGATTTGCTGTTCCAGAAAGAGTTAGAACAGCTTTCCCGGTCTTCCATCTCTGACATCATCTCATCATTCTTCTTCTGCATCTGTCCCGATAGGCTACTTCTACAGCTTCTTCTATGGTGGTTAGGGCAGCCTTGTTTTTATCGTTACTACACCAAAAGTGTATTTGGTTGTTAAGCAAAATCAAAATGAAGCAATTCATGATTCATGAGGCACATATGTTATCTCAGTGGTTTAAACAGATAGGGTCTTTAAGGTATTTAAAAAGACATTTAAGTTGAACTAGCAATATATCACAGTTCATTTTCTTAAAGTAACACTGATTATCCCACTTTTCTGATGGCATTTCTCAAGAATTCAATAACACTTTTGCAACTAATTGATCAACAAATGATGAAGTATTTCTAAGAAAAAGCTATTTTGTGTGAAAATGTTTTTCAATCATTCATGAGATTCCTTGAGATACTTCTTTTTTGTCCTTATCAGAATTTTAAAATCATAAAAATCATACTATATTTATTAATGTTTGACATTATTTTTATATTACCACTCCAGAAAACAAAAATCTAAGTCTTTTCAACTATTTGATGGCTGATATTTATCTATTTTTTGCTTTGTTTTGGATTTATTTGGCTTGCTACTCTACAAGTGTATCTCAGCAACAATCTTAATATATTCCAGAAAAAATGTCTTTTAAGCCAAGTATACAGATACTAAAACAATCAGCGAACACATCAGATTTACTTAAATGACTGGTTTTACTTGTGTTTGTATCAAAAACATTTTCATTTCTTTTATAACTATACCCATTAGCAATTCTATGATATTTACATTCAAACAATTAAATATATGGCAGAGTAAGTGTTTGATGAACTCTTCCAATATTAAAGGGAAGCAAAAATAAAATGCAAAAATAATGAATTCTATGATATGAGCAATTCCCAACATGATAAGTATAAAATAATCCACTTTTTTCTTGCAGTAAAATATGAAATGCAAGAAATGAGAGAGTTCTACAAAAATCTACTCTAATTTTTCAGAAAAAGAGTATGTGATTCAGAAAGCAATACTTTAGTAACTTTTATAAATAAATTATTGGTAGTTTTTTTCTTATAATGTTTCAAAGAGAACTGCAATGACACTAAATTTATTTTTCACCTCCTTTTCTAATTGTCTTGATTAATAGACTATACCATGAACATCAACAGTCTTGCTCCATAAATTGTCAGATAGAAAATTTGTAATAATGCTTAACTCTTGCAGTTATGCATAAGCGGTAAATCTATTAAACTTTTAGATTTAAAACTAATCCTCAGAAATAAAATGAATAAAAAGTAGTTGGAAAATTATCTTAAAATACCAATCTCTTTTTTTATGTGTATTATGGCACCATCCAAAGTTATGCAGTGATCAAATACACTACTTACATATTAGTAATAGTTCTTATGCATTAAAAACATATAAAATAAATATGAAGAATGCAAGACTATTTCCCGGTAAGACTGGAAACAGCTATTACCATATTATATGTTCTGGTCTGCTGTCCCCAACTAAAAGTCAATTCAAAACCAAGCTATAAAATTTTGTTATTGTTCTCTTTAATGGTTGCTAATGGGACCACAGTATTCATCCTTAACTAATTACAATCTGACCCGAACTAATATATAACACTTCACATACTTGTAACAAGTTATGCTTCCCCTTACTCTTAGTGTTTATCTTTGTCATATTTTTATATCTACATCTAAAATGCAATTTTTGTACTGTAAGGCATCAGTTGTCTTGAAAAGAAATTATGAAAAGAAAACACAGCATTATATATTTACTATTTCTGATACTCTATTTATTCTTGTTGATCTGAATTTTCATTTGGCATCAATTTCTCTTCTCATTGAAGTACATAAGCATTATTTTTAATAAGAATTTTCTGGTAATATATACTTTTTATGAAATTTTTTTTACAATATCATTTTTAGGGGACAATTTGCTAACTAGATAATTTTGGAGTTCTGGTTAATAATCTTTGTTTGTTTCCAGTCCATTAAAATGTCATTGTATTGTCTTCTGGCTTTACCATTTCACTGTCATATATATTCTTTTTCCCTGTAGGTAGTGTTGTATCTTTTTGCCTCTGTCTACTTTGAGGTTTTCCTTGTTATTTTTGATTTTCAGCAATTTGACTTTGAAGAGCCTAGCAGTACTATTTGTTGGTTGATTGAATTTGCATTTATCCAGCTTAGGGATTATTTGGCTTTCTGGGTCTTTAGGTAATGTTTTTCATAAAAGTTGGAAATATTTTGGCCACTATATCTTCAAATGCGTCTTCTTCCCATTTCATTTCACATATCCTTCTGAAACTCCAATGAAAACTCATATTAGTTAATAATTGGCCAGAGTCCAATGACATTGTGCTGATTTTTATTCAATATGTTTTCTATTTCTTTAGTTATATAATTTCTATTGCCCTTTCTTTAATTATTTTTTCTGCAGCATCCAATCTGCTTTTCTGTGCTATTCAATTTCCTTTCAAATATCATTTGGTATATAAGTTTTTAGGTTCTATATCATATTTGGTTATTTTCAGAGTATTATCTCTTAAATTGCATAATAGTATAAACCTAGTAAAATTATTTTTTTGTAAAATACTTAGCATATTTATGAGTTATTTTGAAATCTTTGTCTGATCATTCCAATATCTGTGTCAACTGTGGGTCTGCTTCTAATAACTACTTTTGCTAGGTTACGGTAGAAAAACTTAGACTCTTTTCTGCTTGTTTACACTGGGTTTTTCCTGTTTCTACATAATGTTCATGCTCATATTCAGAACATGATGTATACGAAGACAATCAAATTTTAAGTATATATTTTTAGTTTATTCTTTTCCAGAGAATACAAGCTCTTTTATGTGATGATTTATTGCTGATCATTCAGAATCCTCCCAAAATCAAGTTGAGCTGAGATGGAAAAACCACCTCACACCACTCTCTAACTTTTCATGTCATTACTATGTGGCTGTGTCCTTTGATGCTATTTTAGCTTAGAGAAGATAGATTATGGTTCCACATATTTTTGGTTCAATTTCTATTAAAATCCAGAAAGACCTCATAAATACACCAAGAAAACACAAGATACTGTGAATGTTCTTGCTTAGCAACTCTTTCTTTACTGTCCTTTATCAGAAAACCTTCTGATAATGAGATGAGGTTGCCAGGCTCAGTGATTTGTTTATAAATATTTATTTCTTTCAACCTCTGATTTATCTCTCCACTCCTCGCTGCCATCAGAGTCTCTTTCTCTTTCTTCTTGTCTTCGCATAGTCTCCTGTTACATGGCGGATACTTTTTCTACCTGTTCTCTATCTGGTGCTCAGATGTAGCAAGAAAACTTCCTATTCTCCTGTCACTATAGAGAGCTTATCTGTCTCTTTGGCATTCAATTAATTTGGGGTGTATTTCATGCACTAATTTTTAGAGCCACCATATATATGTATGTATATATAATGTTATCTACTTTTTGTCATTATCATGGGATAAAGAACTTCTACATATTTACACACCAGAATCAAATGTCTGGCCAATATATTGTGTAAGGTAAGACAAATGAGATACTATGCTTAGCACAAGGGTGCCACTTATTTCATCTGTAAACTCAGCACTTTTTCTTGAATAATTTCTACACATGTTAACTATTAAATATTATCTTAGTTTTTGGAATTTTCTTTCAATAAGTAAATGTCTATCAGTTGGTGAGGTTTCCTCAATTATCTCATGAACTGAAAAATGTATAACATCTGAGTGAACACGTATAAAACCAGTGTTCTCCTAAAATGTATCAAAAATTCAAATATTTTCAGTTGGTCCAAATCGTAAATAACAATCAATTAAAAGTACTTGTAAAATAGAGAAGATATATATCCTAAGGTCTTTTTATAGTATTAAATTCTACCTTCTGTACTAGTATCATAAGAACTCATGAGTAACTTCTAATTATGTTTTATAAACATATATTTGAAATTTTTTCGGTAAAGTAAGAAAAAGACAAATTACAAAATGGGCAAATATCTGTAATGAGCACTTCAAAACTGAGTATCTAGATAATAAATACAAGAAAGTATATTAAAACACAAACACATGAACACATACATGTAAATGTATCTATGTATATGCAATTTATACAAAAATGCCTTTGATTTTTTAAATTATGATATATGAGTCTTCACAAAAAGATAAAACACATTTTTATTAATAAAGCTATACTCAAAAATATGTGAATTTTAATTCTTACAAATATTCATATTATTATTGGTTCAAAGTTTCATTATTTTAAAAGGGATATTTCAATTCATAAGATTAAATTTCTAGTATGAATATAGTCATGGCATTAAAAATGTGCACCTTGTGGGTTTTGTCTAAAAGTTCCATGATTTTAATACATTTGAAAAGGTGGAAAGTATGATATAGGAGCTCACTTGATAAACCTTAATTTTTTTTATGTTAGAGATTTGCCAAGTGAAACTACTCCTTTCAAGTCAGGTGGAGGGACACGGAGAAACAATTCACATGAAATTCTTTTTTTTTTTTTGGAGACAGAGTCTTGCTCTGTCGCCCAGGCTGGATTGCAGTGGCATGATCTTGGGTCTCTGCAATCTCCGCCTCCTGGGTTCAAGCAATTCTCCTGTTTCAGCCTCTGCAGTAGCTAGGACTACAGGCACGTGCCATCACGCTTGGCTAATTTTTGTATTCACTTTTAATAGAGACGGGGTTTCACCATATTGGTCAGGCTGGTCTTAAACTCCTGACTTCAGGTAAGCCGCCCGCCTCGACCTCTCAAAGTCCTGGGATTACAGGCTTGAGCCACCACACCCGGCCAACACACATTAAATTATAACAAAGCATTACTTGTGCAAATCCCTGAGCCATGTGCATTTCATGCACTGAAGACTTTGACCTGTGGCAGCTTAGTGCTATTTCTCTTGTCAGAAACACCCCTGCTCGTCTGAGGTAGCCTTGAAAAGTACGTGGCCTGGTGTTCTCTAACTAACTTTGAGTAAGAAATGTTTTTATTCTAAAGGAAAGCGATTCTAGTTGATGTCTTTTTCTTTGAAGAAAAAATGGAGAAATACATAATTTAAGATGATTAGGATGTTTAATTGTGTGTCTATTAATATTTGAGAGGAAACTTCTTCCCACCTGCACATATAAACATGCATAAATAGACACAACACGTAAAGGACCTGTTACACTTCTTGCCATCTTCATATTATTATTAATCTCTCCAGGACATTTTTTTTTCGGGGTGTCAAAGTTTGTCTTGACTTTATGACTTTAACCGGTGTTCTATCTGCCACCTTTTATTAATGTTATTTGGATGCTGCAATCATAATTGCTTTTGAAGCAACTTTTCCTGTGAAATCCGTGATATAAAAATAACTTGTATTAACTTAAATTGTATTCTCTTTTCTATTACCATTTCTAGCTAAGTCTCCAATAGAGATAATCAACTTTTAAAACTCACTGAAAACAGTGTTTTAAAAACATAGCTTTTTGTCCCTCCAAACTGCTGCTATAGTGTATTAAATAATTAAACTCATTCTCATGTAATTGAACTTTAAATGTTGGATGAAACCAACAATTTTTTTTTTTTTCCTGGAGGGAAATCTTTTTTTCTCCTTTTTGCTTTTGTGATGATTACTGCCCATCTTTGCACAATAAATGAGGTTTTACTCTGTGGCTCTTATGTGTATTGATCTAAAAATCTTTAATTATTTTCTGTTAAGAACAACTAAAACGAAATTACTTTTTCTCTTTCTTCCATGTTTTCTCACCCTATATCTAGTCCTGAATAATAATTCAAGAGAAAATGGTGATTCTAGAATATGAAATGGACTATAAATTACCTTTTCCTAATATTATGAATTGTGTATTATGACTAGGTCAAACATAAAATTAGGATCTAGGATCAGATACTCAATTGGTTCAATTTAACTTTTGATCACAAAATATTTTCCTTGTGTGCTCCCATATACCATAGTTTTCATGCTTGCACTTTGATGATTTTTCAGTAATGAGAGTATAAATATCTTATAAATTTATTATAAAATGGGAAATATCAAATTTTAGTATTTTTTATTTTTCATTGCACTCATTTGGTAGAATGGAGGTGGGGGGCTGAAACTAAATACAATCCATTTTCATTGGGGTATATCAGAAGGACAAAAACATGCCAAATTCTCTTTATAACCATGATCAGATAGTACTTTCTTCTTTGTCTTGTGTACAACACTCTCTATCATTGCCTTTTGCATAGAGCACCCTTGACATAAGTAACTCCATCTTACAAAAATACTCCATCCTACATTTCAAAAGACATTATGCCAACATGGCCAGATGATTGCCTAATCAATTGAGACCACACTCAACCAGGTAAAGACATAACTATGCACACTCTTTACTACCAGTTAGTCCAGTTTACCACCAATTAGTCCGAGAGGACTCTGTGGATATAAGAAGAGCAGGACTTCACCCACTTGAGCTGGCTGTATTTATTGACCCTGTCTTGCTGTCACGTATGGTCTGCATCTGGCATCTGCCTTAAAGGATTGGCTCGAATCAAAGTCTCTTCCTTGAAAGATTTTGACATCTGTCCAGATCAAGCCAGGATACTCTCCTTTTCCATGTCACTCTCCTTGGGCTGGTTCATTAACTCCTTTTGGCTATGCCTTTTCTCTTGATATTAAATGTCGCTTTGTTTGATGTGGAATGTTCAATCTATAACATTTACATATGGAATAAGTATTCTCATATGTATGGTTTGCAATACCGATTGACCTGTGGATTGACTTCAGCCTGCATGCCCATGACTGACTATGGCGTGAACAGGTAGTACTAACGAGAACTGCCGACATGGGAAGTTCATATAACTCATGGCTTCTATGATTGAAATAGCACCAATAAAAGTCTGACTTTGTGAAAAGATACAAACACGCATGGACCTGGTTATGCCTGACCATTTGCCACTCACTGTACCTTCCTTATGTTGGAGAGACTTCATGCCAAGTTTTGACTAATCACAGTACCAACTGGAGAGGTCAAAACATTACATTGACCATAGGCCTTTCTGTTTTCTTTATCACTCTTTACGTTTTGTTTTAAAATCTATTTATTTGACTGTTTATTATTGTATTAATTAGAGTTCTGAAAAGAAAGAGAACTGATAGGACACGTATTTTCAGTTATTCTCGTGTGCAGGTGTGTTTGTGCCTGTAAAAGTTAAGGCCTCCCCAGTCAGCTCATATACCATAGGTTCCACATTTCCAGACATTTTAAAATTTCAGTATTTTTGAGACAAAACGCATAAAGGAGACATTTTAATGGAATGCCTATATATGCTTTACTAGAGATATGGTTCACATGAGTTAAAATGCATGTTTCAAAATAATGAAACTTGTACTACTAATAATGAAAATATGACCATGCTCAGTGGCTCACGCCTGTAATCCCAGCACTTTGGGAGGCTAAGGCTGATGGGTCACCTGATGTCAGGAGTTTGAGACCAGCCTGGCCAACATAGTAAAACCCTGTTTCTACTAAAAATACAAAAATTAGCCAAGCATGTGGCGGGCACCTGTAATCCCAGCTACTTGGGAGGCTGAGGCAGGAGAATCACTTGAACCCAGGAGGCAGAGGTTGCAGTGAGCCGACATCATGCCATTACACTCCAGCCTGGGTAACAGAGCAAGACTGCTTCTAAAAAAAAAAAAAAAAAAAAAAAAAAAAAAAAGATAAGAATGACAAGGATTAAATTTAATACACAATAGTGATATGGCTTTCTTTATTAATAGAAAGGTTAGTATCTTTTTATACTATCATGTAAATGTCATAATAAATCAAAATCACCTTTGTATGCATTATAAACATACACAAATATGTATGTTTGTATGTATGTGTTCATGTGTTTGTGTTTGAAAATATATATATAGCTATCTTTATGTTATTTTTAAATTTTTCAGGCTATTGTTTTCATGATGTCAGATTTTATCTTGAAGTTAACAGGTGTTCTAGCTGCCACCTTATATTACTGTTATTTGAAAGCTGCTATCATAATTGTTTTTGAAACTCCTTTTCCTATGAAATCTGTGGTGTAAAAATAAATTGTATTTACTTCAAACTTACTCAACCGTATTTTCTCTTTTCTATTAACATTTCAAACTGCTAAATCTCTTAGACTTAAAAGAGATTTATTATAGGAAATTTAGCTTGTGAGATTATGTAGGCTAAGAGGTCCTACCATGTGCCATCTGCAAGCTGGAGACCTAGGAAGGTCAAGGCTGTAGATAGTTTGAAATCCTGGGAGCCAGAGAGTAGATTCCAGTTTCAGTCTGAAGGTTTGAGAATCAGGAAGGCTGAGGGCAGAAGGTCAATATTTTTGCTCAACAGTCAGGCGGAGATCAATCAACCTTCCTGTGTCTTCTTGTTGTATTCAGGCCCTCAACGTATCGGATAATGCCCCCGACAGGGGAGGATCATCAACTTTACTCATCCCATTAACTCAAATGCTAATCTCTTCCAGAAACACCCTCATAGACACACACAGAAATAATGTTTAACCAGTTTTCCGGGCATACCAGGGCCATCCAAGTGGACACATAAAAGTAACGATTATCATTATTTATCATTTAGTTTAGTGATGATTGTAATATGAAGTTCTTATAGATTTTTTATTTTGATTTTGATTTTGGAAAGAATGATACAATGCAATTTGTTTATTTATTATTGATAAGCAAGAGTTTTTCTCCCTTTGGGCTACCATAAACAAAGCTCTTCTGCGTACTTATTGTAGATATAGGTGCAAGTTTTCTGGGACCTGTATGCAAAAGTGCAATTGCTTGGTCATTACTGGTATTCATATTTTCAACTGTATTAGATAATGTCAAATTATTTTCCAAAGTAGTTGTAACCATTTCCACTGTCTTGCTTCCTCCTGACTTTGGAAATGGATAAGAGTTGTTTGTTCTGCATCCTCACCGGCTCTAGGAAGTAAACAGGCTTTCTGTCTTTGCTCATCTGCTGTGTGTGTAGTACTATTTAATCGATGTTTTTACATTTTCCTGTTTGTAATATGGCTGGGCACTCTTTCACTAGTTCATAGGCAACTTGGATTTCCTTCTTAGCAAAGTGTCTATTCAAATAAAATCTCTGGCTCGTTTTTAAACAAATTGTCTACTCCTTGTTACTAAATTGTGAAAATTCATATATTTTGTCTCTGATTGCCTTGTTAGCAATATATGTACAAATTTGTTCTTGATTTCTGGGACTTTTCTTGCCATCACCTCATTATCTCTAGTCTCACTGTGTGAGCAATCTTTCTCTTATCAAGTAAGTACTCCCATGTCATCTTTGAATCTTCACCTTTTTTAATTACTCAGTAAAATTTTCTCTTTAAGTTGTCCATTGTCTCAGTGTAATAACTCTTCTCCCTTTCACTGGATTATTTCATCAGTTTTCAACTATGCTTAAGTATCAAGATCATCTTTGCTCTTCTGTTGAACAAAATAGAATAGGTGTCCATGTTGCATTTGAAATAATTTCAGTCAATTTATTTAGAAGTCAGATTGTGGCTAAAGTACCTATCTGGTGTTGCCACTTTTTTCAACTATTTAGTTATATCATTTTTGTTGTTCTTGGCCTAAACCTGAAAGTAATAAATAGGATCTAAAAGATAGTCTTATCTTATTCCAAAAGAGTATAAAGAGGTGGAATTTCATAAGAAAGAAAATGATGCACTTATTATGAAAGTACTCCTCCTTCCTCACCCTAGGGTAAGAATTCAAGGTTTAGGGATCCAGGATCCATCTTGTTTGCTTATTTATTTATTTATTTTAGTATAATGGAGAATTATTATCGGGTGCCTATTATTTATAGGGTGCAGTGTGCTTGAACTTTGTGGATACTAAAATAAGTAACACACTATCATTCTTCCTAAAGAGGATGCAGTTTAGAGAATGAAGAAACTGTCTAGTAGAATTAGTGGGCTGCAAAATTATAGGGCTCTGCACCAAAAGATACAGAAGTAGGTAAAATAAGACATCTGAGAAATTAGTGGAGATTTGTTGATGTGAGAACGACTGAATGGAAGAGTTCAGCTGAGTAAGGAGAGCAGAGCTATTTTAGGTAGAAAATACAAACAGGCTAGGTGCAGGAAGCAAGAGTATGCCTGGCAGGCATGTGTCTTAGATTTTGTGTTGGAAAGTAATAGTTCTCAAATTTGAGAGTACTTCAGAATCACTTGAAGTGATGTAAAACAAAGATTGCTGGGATCCATTCTGAGTTTTTTTGCTTGGTAGCTCGGGAGAAAGGCTTCGGAATGTCATCTCAAGCAATTTCTCCGGTAATGCTGGTCCTGCATATCCAAGGACTTTACTTTGAGAACCGTTGTTATTCAAAGTTTTCATTTCCTTTGGCTCAATCTGGCATTTCCGTGAAATACGAATTTGAAGAGGACAAGGGAGAGGGTCACAATCTGTCAAGAGAGAGTCAGTTGAAAAGAGCCTGACACACTGTCAAGAAGGTCCATAGTCCATTTGTGATACTATAAAAATAACATAGGCTGGTATCTTATCAATAATAAAAACGTATTTCTCATACTTTTGCAGGCTGGGAGGCCCAAGATCAAGCCACTAGCACATTTAGGGTCTGGTAAGGGGTCAATTTCTGGTTCATAGATGGCATCTTTTCCCTGTGTCCCTACATGGTAGAAATGGCTAGCTAATGGTGTCTTATTTGTAAGGGCACTAATCCCATTTATTAAGGATCTGCCCTTATGAACTATCAGCATCCCCAAAGTTTCATATCTAATACTGCCACCCTGCAGGATAGGATTTCAACATATACATTTGGGAGGGTATAAACATTCTGACCATCACAATAGTTATAGAGATGTGAAATAGATTGAGAATGGTTAGAGGATATAAGACAAGTACACTGTAATTTGTTAGAAACAAGGATAAAAGAAAAATCTAGTATAACTTCAAAGCTCCTGAATTTTATGTGTCTATGATTGATTGTACCATGTTCAGAAAAATGGAATAAAGGCAGAGAAATCAATTTCAGAGAGAAGATGATGAGCTCAAACATAAATGTATTAATATAGTAAAGTGTGAAGATATTCCCAATACAAATGTCCTTTAGGCAGTTGCATATTAAAATCTAAAGTTGAAGGACATTACAGGAGAGAAATATACATTTGGGCGTGATCAGCAAAGATGGTAGTTAATAGTGACCAGAAATAAGTGAGAAGAAACATATTTAAAGAGTTATAATAGAAGGAGAACACTGAAGTACATAGACAGAGAAAGGTTTGAAAAACAGTCATTTTCACAAAGCCAAATGAGCAAGCAATTCCAAACAGAGGTGAGTAGTTTCAAAATTTGGCAATACAGTAGTGATTGCTGAAACGATTCAAAAACATTCTGAGAAATGAAGGGGCAGAATTGAGATAGAATTTGAAATTGAGGACATCACAAGTATTGGGGAAATTTACTCTTAATGAACTATGACTTAATGAAAGCAGAAAATAGGACAGAGATATCCTCAAAAGAAATAGAATTGTGATTTACATACTACATAATCTCTTTATATATTTTATAAATATAAGTATCTGGTACGGTAATTGTTCAAATAACCGTCAGTTAGTAAAGGAGTACTGAACATTAGGTTAAACATTCTAAATTTGATATTGCATACACTACTCCATTTGGTGAAATTTGCATGCAAAAGACTTGAAACAATTAGCCTTCTGAGAAACTGTAGTGCATATGTTGTAAATGCCAAACACCAAGGTAATTTCAATACAATCTGCAATAGATTACTCTTAGATTTCATCCAATTAAGTTAGAACTAAATTGGTTTTGTTTTTCTCTTTGATATTCTTTTGGAGTAAGGCCATGTGAATTTTAATGATGTTCTATACATATCTAATCCACCTCCCAGAAACTGATACATCAAGATGTCTTTGCTTATCTTAACACACACACACACACACACCCCATCGTGCCAATTTGTTCATCCTGACTTACTTCACTTAAGGAAATTGAAAAAGGTGAGAGGGATACCAGAAAGAGGTAGACCTAAATGATATTTATTTTTTTATGTATATTTTCAGTGGCTGTATTTAAGCAAAATTAGCTATCTGTGCAATTTGATTTCTTTTTTTGTGTGTGTGTGGCATTCATACTTACTTTTATTGTTGCCCAAATCCTCAAGATGCTAAAAGACGTAACTAATTTTTAAGAGTCCAATCTGCACTTATGTTTTACTGCCACCAGGTGTTATAGATGCAGGAGTTGTGCTAACTCTTTCCAAATTACCTTAGAGAATCTGGAATTTGTTTGGCACGGGTGCATAGAGATGATAACATTTAGGAATAAAAGCACCTAAACCAAATGCAATTGGTGTAAAAGTCAATAAGAAAAGTGAGAGATATGTGAATTACCCAGCCTATCAAATCACAAAGTATAATTAGCATGTCAATGTAATAACAATTATTTTCTAATTAAATATACTTTATTAATTTAAAGGACTTCAAATACTATTTTATAATATACTATGTTTTTATTTGCCAATAGAAAAAATATTATTAAGGTAACTGAATAATTAAATAGTAGTTCATAAAGGATAATCATATTTCTAAGTTGTATGTAATCAATGTGCTTTGTGTTAAATTTGAGGAAATTCATTTAAAGTGTCTCTTCTCTTCAGTGTGCAAAAAACAAATGTAGAGCAAAATTGTGTCTTAAAATTATATTTAAAACAAGCTACTATTACCCACACTCCATTAACAAGATCTGACATAGGAGACTTTTTGACTGACCATTGCTTATACTTTAATAAAAGAAGAGGTGGAGTCTTTACCCTTGGCTGAATTCTTCTTCTTCTTCTTCTTCTTATTATTATTTTACTTTAAGTTCTAGGGTACATGTGCACAACGTGCAGGTTTGTTACATATGTATACATGTGCCATGTTGGTGTGCTGCACCCATTAACTCGTCATTTATATTAGGTGTATCTCCTAATGCTATCCCTCCACCTTCCCCCACCCCACAACAGGCCCCAGTGTGTGATGTTCCCCTTCCTGTGTCCAGGTATTCTCACTGTTCAATTCTCACCTATGAGCGAGAACATGTGGTGTTTGGTTTTTCTGTTCCTGCGATAGTTTGCTGAGAATGATGGTTTCCAGCTGCATCCATGTCCCTACAAAGGACATGAGCTCATCCTTTTTTATGGCTGCATAGTATTCCATGGGGTATATATGCCACATTTTCTTAATCCAGTCTGTCATTGATGGACATTTGGGTTGGTTCTAAGTCTTTGCTATTGTGAATAGTGCTGCAGTAAACATACGTGTGCATGTGTCTTTATAGCAGCATGATTTAGAATCCTTTGGGTATATACCCAGTAATGGCATGGCTGGGTCAAATGGTGTTTCTAGTTCTAGATCCTTGAGGAATCGCCACACTGTCTTCCACAATGGTTGAACTAGTTTACAGTCCCACCAACAGTGTAAAAGTGTTCCTATTTCTCCACATCCTCCCCAGCACCTGTTGTTTCCTGACTTTTTAATGACTGCCATTCTAACTGGTGTGAGATGGTATCTCATTGTGGTTTTGTTTTGCATTTCTCTGATGGCCAGTGATGATGAGCATTTTTTCATGTGTCTTTTGGCTGCATAAATGTCTTCTTTTGAGAAGTGTCTGTTCATATCCTTTGCCCACTTTTGGATAGGGTTGTTTGTTTTTTTTCTTGTAAATTTGTTTGAGTTCTTTGTAGGTTCTGGATATTAGCCCTTTTTCAGATGAGTAGACTGTAAAGATTTTCTCCCATTCTGTAGGTTCCCTGTTCACTTTGATGGTAGTTTCTTTTGCTGTGCAGAAGCTCTTTAGTTTAATTAGATCCCATTTGTCAATTTTGGCTTTTGTTGCTATTGCTTTTGGTGTATTAGACATGAAGTCCTTGCCCATGCCTATGTCCTGAATGGTATGTGAAGGACCTCTTCAAAGAGAACTACAAACCACTGCTCAATGAAATAAAAGAGGACACAAACAAATGGAAGAACATTTCATGCTCATGGATAGGAAGAATCAATATCATGAAAATGGCCATAATGCCCAAGGTAATGTATAGATTCAATGCCATCCCCATTAGGCTACCAATGACTTTCTTCATAGAATTGCAAAAAACTACTTTAAAGTTCATATGGAACCAAAAAAGAGCATGCATTGCCAAGACAATCCTAAGCCAAAAGGACAAAGCTGGAGGCATCACACTACCTGACTTCAAACTATACTACAAGGCTACAGTAACCAAAACAGCATGGTACTGGTACCAAAACAGAGATATAGACCAATGGAACAGAACAGTGCCCTCAGAAATAATACCACACATCTAAAACCATCTGATCTTTGACAAACCTGACAAAAACAGGAAATGGGGAAAGGATTCCCTATTTAATAAATGGTGCTGGGAAAGCTGACTGGCCATATGTAGAAAGCTGAAACTGGATCCCTTCCTTGCACCTAATGTGAAAATTAATTCAAGATGGATTAGAGACTTAAATGTTAGACCTAAAACCATAAAAATCCTAGAAGAAAACCTAGGCTGAATAATTCTTATGATATTTAGTGTCTCAAGACATTAGAGAGAGATTATTTTAATGATAAAAGTAGTTGATTTCAAGGAATTTAGATTTTATAAGAATTTATGAACATTTTATTTGAGGCAATGTCAAGGAAAGTAAAACCTGAGGTGCATTATATTATATTTAGTTGAACAATGAAAAACTCAAACTAAATACTCACTCATTACTCATTGGGACTATTAAACCTTTATTATTTCCTTATCCTTTGAACCCAGTATCACCCAATACTCCATTACAGGGACTTTAAATACCACTCCTTGTGGGTGACACTAGGGTTTCAATTAAAATAGAAAAGATACTTTGGTCTTTTTATGACATTTTCAGGCTAGTGAGGAAAGATGGAAAAGAAAATGGGTAATCATCAAACAGTGTAATGAACTTGAGGTTAGGGATAATCAGAGGATGGGGGGCTTAGCACAACCGATCAAAAAGCAGGGGCCTACTCCATTCCAAGGGCTAAATGGCTCTTTGAACACAAGAACAAGCTACCTTCTACTTTATTCCAATATTGTGGCCAAAAGGTAAAAAAATAAGGGCTAAAATGTGTGACCTAATAGGTTCATTTAGGAAGAAAAACAAGATTAGATCTGCTGGATGGTCCCCTGCAGTGTGGGGAACTTCCAGCGAGAAGACAGATTACATGGAACATATGCACTCAGTGCTAAAGGAGAAAAATGGTCCTTTGAGACATACTCGTTCCTGCCACAGATGAGGAAGCAGATCCAGACTTTTGAGGAGGCTTCCTAAGCTTTCAGCGGAAGATGAGAGCAAGACTCTCATTATGATCCTTTCATTCCAAACACATTGCTTTTATTCCAATTCATTGTCCTGCCCTTACATTTCTGATTAGCTCAAGAAGAAAGAACTTCCAATTGTATAACGTATTTTAGTTTCTTAAATTAATTCTAGCCAAGGAAAAATAGCTTTTATTTCTTATCATCCTAAGAAAATATGGCATATCAATAACACAAATGATCATACAAGCATTACCATTACATGAATTCTGTGAGAAGGAGGGTATTTTACTGTAATACCATTTTAAGTTCTTTTTCATACATTATATGAAAATAAAATGAAACAGGAAATTTTTAATATAAAACCAATACCAATAATCCAATTAGAATATTACTTTATTCAAAATAAGATAATAAGTATTCAGAATATGCAAGGTGCTATTTATATAGTCTGGACAAATACGTTTATACCTAAAATATGAATTTTTCTTTTTTGTTTCTTACTTTGTCAAATATCTTAACAACAGAGCCTGTTTGATATGTCTGTTCTTGTAGTCATGAAAATATGTTACATTATTCATTTTGTTGTCTTAACTCTTTTTTATTCTTCTTTACATATAACAAGAAGACAAGCAAAAAAGGGTCTTCAATTTATCATAAACACAGACTTCTTTTTACATTTTTTTTTCAGACGTAGGTTTTAGAAAATGTTTTCTTGGAAAAGGAAATGTGGGTGAAATAAATCTATTGAGTTATTAAAATTACTGAAAGCAGCATAATTACAAAATGAAGCTGACTTTTTTCCTGACTTTTTTCCCCCTTGAAGTACCTATAAAACAAGAATAAAAACCAAATTTGTGAGTGCAGGGCTGGGGAAGTAGGCAGAGATCAATTTCCATATGTTCATTTAATGTTACTTACATTTTGGTAGCCTGATGCAGATTGGCACCTGTGATCCCTGTGAAATTGTGGCTGCCTATTAAGAGACTGAAGTTTCCATGAATGCATACACACTCACAAAGCAAGCGCAAGGGCTATACAAAGCCTAGGTAATTATGAATTATGAGCTATACAGAGATGGAGGTGAGGGTTAATTTAAGTGTTCTGTGAAGCCCCTGTTGATATTCAATCCTGACTATTCTTTCAGACAGAAGTAAAGGCATTGAATGATATTTGAGAAAAATATGAAAATGCAAACCTGTTACACAACAATTTTTTAAAGCTATACTACTCCTATCTTATATAACAGAAGGAGATTCACTTTAGGATTCTAATACATATTCTGGTCTAGTTGTTGTTTATATAAATCACTATTTAGTGCATGTGTCCTAACCTGTGTACTTATAACATTTGCCAAGAACAATGAACACATATTGAGGTCTAATTCTTGAATCCAGTTGCCATTGCCAAATGCCTATTGGATTAAGTGTTCTCCTTGGGCTGAGTTACATTCACTACATAGGAAATTCGATTTATCTAAGCCATAATGTAATTCTGAGGAGATTTGTAAACAGCTGTTTACCATTTTTCCGGGTAACTCCAACACAAGAAAGCATCTAAATATTGAATAACTTTGCCACTTTTGTGGAATTTTTTTTGACTGAGATAGATAAACTTTGCTTCTAGCCAGAATCCTTAAAGGTTAATTGAGGTCTGTATATATTACGTATGTTTTTTAATGAAGTGAAGAAAATTAATGCATATCCAATACAAAGAGTTTACATGGCACAGTCCCATTTTAAAGAAAAATACCTTCACTTCAGCAAATATTTATTTTTTATTATGTTCAATGTATTGCATTATGTGTTCATGTAATGCAAAGATGATTATGACAAAATGTGCATCTTAAACTAAAATTACAGTTATATTAAGCTGGAAAATATATACATATTAATCACCATAATAATGTCTTAGGTCTCTTCAGAAACAGAAATATGATTTGTTAATTTTATATTTACAGGTAAATTACAGAATATATTGTGTTCATATCAAGATCATTTTATATTGTCTCCAGATTTAATTATTTCACAAAATATACATTGAACTACGATATATGCATTTAATGTGAACAAGACACTAAAAGAATCATTCTGAATCATTTTAATAAATGGTGGCTTATGTAGTGAGCTTTTAACGCTGTGCATATTGATGCATAAAAGTTGTGCCTATTTGTGTGGTACATGTGATATTTTCATATATGCATACAATATGTAATGATTAAATCAGGGTAGTTGGAATATTCATCGCCTCAAACATTTATCATTTCTTTGTGTTGAAAACATTCCATGTCTTCTTTTTTAGGTATTGTGAAATATACAGTTAATTATTCTTTAAGGAGACCCTCTTAACATTAAGTCATTGACAAAACACTTGGATCACAAAAATATTAGGTCTTATGTTGAGATTTGTTGGAATTTGATCAAGTTACTGTATTATACTTTTTCCGCATATGGATTTTGAACCGACTGAGAAGCAGAGTACATAAGTAAGATATTAAAGAAAATATTGGCTTCATTACCAGTAAAGCTGGCTAGAAAGTATGGTTTAAAGAACAGATTAAAATGAACTTCTTACACATTGAACATGGATTCAGCAGATCATTCCTTAATGATTGTGACAATTAATTTTGTGTGTCAACTTGGCTGAGCCGTGGGGTTCCCAGATTTTGGTAGGTATGCCTGTGCGGGCGTTTTTGGATGAGATTAACATTTTAATCAGTGGACTTTAAATAAAGGAGATTGCCCTTCAGAATGTAGGTGAACCTCCTCTGATTAGCTGAAGGCTAGAATAGAACAAAAAGGCTTGCCTTAATCACCTCTCTTCCCCCACAGCAAGAGATAATTTTCCAGCACCCTGCCTGTCTTAGAACTGGAACTGGAACATTGCCTTTCCTTGTCTCCAGTATGTCAACACACTCTGCAGATTTCAAACATGCTAGGCTCCATGATTGTGTGAGCCTTTCCTTATAAGAAATCCCTTTCGATATAATTGCACATTCTATTGGTTTTGTTTTTGTGGGGATCTCTGATTAATACAGTAATGTTACTGAAAGGAAGAGAAGGGAGAGAACGGAAGATAGACAGGTAGCCAGGGAGAAAGTAGGGCTAAAAAGAAGCACAGACTGGTCTAGCTTAAGGCAAAGCCCAGATGTAATGTGTGCGATGATTTTCAAACATTAATCCTACTCAGTAGAAAAGTATTGAAAGCTTTAGTCACTCCCTCCTTTGTGCAGGGGAAAGAGAAAGGTGTACACTCAACAGTGGTTCTCAAACTTGATTGCAAATGAAATTCCGCTGCCGAGGTAAAAAAATACTAATGTCTAATTTTCATCCTTACAGGCTATCATTTAATTGTCAGTGGTGGGGCTTGAGTATTTGGAGTTTGTTATGCTATCCTAAATTATTGTTACCTAGAGTCAGGGAGATCTGCTTCCTGTAGGAATTGAGAATAGAGAGGAGATAATTTGATGAAACGGAGGCAGGAATAGGAGAAGGTTCCCACTAAACATAATCTATACCATTAAAGTGAGGTAAATCAAGAAACAAATAACTGAAACTTCAAAAATTGTAGGAGGAAAGCAGCAAGCAATCATTGGAAAGAAAATATTAGAATTGCTATTTCTACAACTTTAATCAAATAAGTCTAATCTTAGGAAATGAATAACAAAAAGCACTCTATGACAATAAACAAAAGTATTATTTTTGTGTATTCTAACTACATAATCAAAAGGCATGAATGATTTTTTAAATTTAAAATTCTATTAAATATGCTATTGTTAAACAATTCAATCACTTACGAGACGTAAATGCTTTTCTAAAATTCCAGTTTGTAGAAACATTTCTAGAGATAAAAGAGCAACCATAAAAATATTGTTTTAAATCAATTAAAGTCATGCAGTTTTACTACTAGAATTGACCAGAAACCAATGCATTTAACTTATGTATCCTTTTCACTTTATTTTATAAAGTAAAAGAAAGAAGCAGCACCTAAAGAACTTGAATTATTCGGTCTTGTAGCTAAACTTGTAGAAACTTTGGGTAATAGCCCTATTAAATACCTTTTAGATAAAGCAATATTGAATATTTAACTTTTAAAGCCATAATGAAAATGCATTTAAAAGTCAGGGATATACAGTTAGTTCCCCAATTTCACAGTTTTCACATTTTTGGATTCAACCAACCACAGATCAAAAATATTTATAAAAAGAAAAAATCAATAAAAATCACAATGAAAATAACAAAATAATACAGTATAACAACTATTTACATAATATTTAAATTGTATTAGGTTTTTAAACTAATGTAAAGAATATTAAAACTATATAGGAAATGTATGTTTGTTATATGCAAATACTATGCCATTTTATATCAGACACTTGAGCATTTGCAGATTTTGGTATCCCACAGACATTCTGCAACCATTCCTCTATGGATACCGAGGGATGACGTTATGCATGTATATATGTGTGTGTGTGTGTATATGTGTGCATATATATATATATATTTTCTGTGTGTGTGTGTGTGTGTGTATATATATATATACTCTGTGTGTGTGTGTATATATATACTGTGTGTGTGTGTATATGTATATACTGTGTATGTGTATGTGTATATGTATATATAATTCACGGGGGCAGGTGCACTGCCCCAGTGGATTAACATCCAAAAGTTGAGCCCTGGAACAAAGACAGGGCTTGACTTTTATACATGCAGCCGAAGGGGCATGGCCAGCTACTGGCACAAAACCTGCAGGGCAGGCAAACAAGCTTACAGAAACAGAACAAAGGCAGTTAATAAACAGTGACAGGTGTTGCAACTTAGGCATATCTTGTGACCTTTGTCATGCTGCACAGATGGAAAAAACAGAAATGGTTACACAAATGGTTATGAGAGCAGAACGAAAGAATAATGGTATAGGGAGAGGATTTCAAAAAGGGGAAACTGGTAAGAAGAACTTGTTTTTCTCATCCCTGCTACTGAAGCCCATTCCTTCTGGGCCCCGGCTCTGCTGTTAGTGCTATCACAGCCCTGACAGAGCCTTGCTTATTGCTGGGCCTTGGAGTGAGTCAGCCCAGTACAGAAAACTTGTTTTTCTCTTTTTATGTATCCTGCTTCAAAGGAAGAAAGAAAGAAAAGAAAGAAAGGAGAATAAAAGAAAAAAAAACAGAAAAAGGCATATCAATTCTAGAAGATATAAAATAGAATTGAGTTTTTAAGGAGAAAGTGATGCTGTAAAAATTCTTATGCCTCTGCATACATCAAGTGAGGATTCCTCTCCCATTAACACAACTGCTCTCTAAGTTCCATGAGACTGGGGTCCTAGAAGAGTGGTGGGAGACAAGGTTTTTTTCTAGGAGAACCTAGGTTGACTCATTTGTATTTGGTAGTTCAACTCAAGAAAATCTGAGTCCCATGCAATGTAAAAAATACCAGTATAACTTGGACTAAGGAAATCCAAGGGGCTCTGAATATTTGTGATGCTAGCTTTCCCAAGAAGACAGCTCTTGATTTCTAGACAATAAAGGAACTGCTTCTTCAGTGACCAAGCAGGCAGGAAGAAGACATTAGAATTTATCAGTTATAATTTCTTTTTTTTTTTTTTTGAGACGGAGTCTCGCTCTGTCGCCCAGGCTGGAGTGCAGTGGCGCGATCTTGGCTCACTGCAAGCTCTGCCTCCCGGGCCCACGCCATTCTCCTGCCTCAGCCTCCTGAGTAGCTGGGACCACAGGTGCCCGCCACCACACCCGGCTAATTTTTTGTATTTTTAGTAGAGACGAGGTTTCACCGTGTTAGCCAGGAAGGTCTCAATCTCCTGACCTTGTGATCCGCCCGCCTCAGCCTCCCAAAGTGCTGGGATTACAGGCGTGAGCCACCACGCCCGGCTTATAATAGTGTGACCTTGGACATACCGCTCAAACTTTTAAATAAAAATACTTCATCTTTCTAATGGTAATCATCTTTTAAATAAAAATACTTCATCTTTCTAATGGTAATCATCTTTTAAATAAAAATACTTCATCTTTCTAATGGTAATCATCATAACACTTAATGCATCAAAGCTGTAGTGATAATCAAATAGGATTGCATAGGTAGCACTGGGAAGATGGGCATAAAGCCGTAAAGGGCTGAGTGACGAGACATGTCTTCATAAAGGAAGTATGCTCTCAAATCTGTGGGATGCAGTGTGACAGCATGAGGGCTTTGGCTCACTATCAGTGAATACTCATTATCGATAGAATAAAAACCTTTATTTAAGATGTTTAATCAGGAAGCTATAATTGTTATTTTTGTTTGTTTTAGAAAGGCTATTTGTAGTGTACTGAATATTTGAGAACGCTAGAGTAGAGAAATATCAGGAAAGAAGTGGTTGCAGTTATTTTGTAACAATGAAAAATGTATTTCATAGTTTTTTTATTAATAGATTTTTTCATTGTTTTCATGTGTGATGCTTACTGAAATAAGTTAAAATACAGAGGACCTTAAACTCTGTCATAATCACACCATGACTGTTGGGTATCGACTTCATGCTATATCATTCTAGTAACAATACAGAAAAGAAGGCAGGGGGGAAACATTTATAAAGGAAAAAAGAGAATATGAAATAATTTTGACAATTTCATATGTTACAGATGGCAATTGACTCATTATACCATAAAATATAAGGAAAACACTTTAATTTAAAATCATAACCAAAAACATCCAATATTTCATATCAACATTTACAACAAAAATAAATTGAATGTCACCATTTTACAAGTTTTAAAGTTTTTAAAATGTAAACTCTATTGTTTTAAAATGTAAGATATATTATTTTAAGTTTTTGAATTTAAATAGAAGTGAATTACTCTAGAACAAGGCAATTATATAATACAGTATTTTAAAGATAAAATACCTTTTAGCAGGAGAAACAGAAATTTGATATCCTTTGTTTAGTGACCCAAATATAAATTCAACTTAAAAGTAACAGCTTATAGTTTCAGAACAACCATATTAAACAATATACAGAATTTTTTAAATCATAAAGTATCTGTATCCTCTATGGGAAGTCACCCCGATGGTTTTTCATACAAGGGGATTATTTTGCTTCAGAGAACATAATAAAATACAAACTAGGTTGTAGAATATATCACTGAAAATTTTGTGTTTTGGCCAGGAATGGTGGCTCACATCAGTCATCCCAGCATTCCAGTGCTTTGGGAGGCTGCGAGGGAAGATTGTCTGAGGCCAGGAGTTCAAGACCAGTCTGGGCCACATTACTAACCCCTTCTTTAAAAAAATACAATGAAATGAAATAATAAAGTAAAATAAAATAAACTAATGAAATAAAAAGCCAGGCACAGCCAACTGCTAGGAGGCTCAGGTAGGAGGATTGCTTGAGCCCAGGAGTTTGAGGATGCAGTGATCTTTGATCGTGCCACTGAACTCCAGCCTCAATGGCAGAGCAAGACTCTGTCTGAAAACAACACAACATCCACCGCAACCATATTTTTATGCCATATATGCAAGTCTAGTAAACCTTTATTCTGCTGATACTAAACTTGTAGGCAAATAAAGTGCTTTGTGGTATTTTGTGTTGGGAGATAGTTTTTCCTAAAAATATTTGAGGCAGCTATCAAATGTGAAGTGATGGCTTGGTCAATAAAAGTGGAGTGCAATTGTTTTGTTACAGAATTTAGGAATGTGACCTACTTAGTTTGGTATTAAATGTAAGATCCGCTGCTACATGCCTCAAAGAGTATGTTTCATTTTACTAAGTAAATCTCAAACCAAATTAGAGCCACAAAGTTTAAATTAAGTCTCAAATATATCAATTAAAGAAAAATAAAAAGGATATACTTCTCTGTGGCCCACCGCAACCAAAACCCAGCATATCTCACAACACCAGAACATCCAAAACACAACAAGCAAAACCCAAAACCCACCACGTGAATGATGTTTTTCGTGATCATAGGGTCTGAAGTGCCTTGAGAAATCAAGGCGAAGTACAAATGCTCTCCCAACATTAAATGAATCACAATACCTAGTGGACCCCTGAATTCTGTAGAGATGTATCACATTAGGGCATCCTCCAAGGGTTTTTGTTTTTCTATCTGTTTTGTTTTGTTTTTGAAGTTACCCGTAAAGCTTCCTGTTTTGAGTGGGGCTTCTTAGAGGGAGAAAAGATTCTTCAACAGGTAATCATCCTGATTACTAAGTGGCTGTAATTTGATCAACCATGCTAGTTTTCCATGGTCAAGCATTAGATCTGCCACAGGTGTATATAACAAGAAAAAAGTGCCTTTGCTTTTGTTTGGTTTTGGTTTTGCTCAAAATAGGAACAGTTAACTGTACCAGTAGACATGTCTTTCCTCCACAACTTTGTCTGGACTGTGAGTGTCCTAGTGTCACCTTGCAAAGCTTAATACTTGCAGGCAACCTGAATCTGTTGATTCACTTAAGGATGAAATAAAGGTGTATATAAAGTTGGGCATGCATAGAGAAATTTCATCCTTAAATGAAATAAACATTACATCACAGGACTTGGGCAGGTTCTGAAGGCAAAGTAGAAAGGGCAAGTGAAGTCTGATTCCCATGATATCTACTGCTGCTGTATTAACACCTTTCCCTTATCCTTCACTCATGGCCTCATTACAGTTTCCTATTGTCAGTGGATTAAAGAAATAAAAAATAAAAATAAACCTCATGTGGCTGGTTTATAGATCATTTTGCACATATGCAAATATCACCAAAATTGGAAGGCTGCTTCACAGCTTCACACAACCATTTCCCTGAGGGACCATGAGGAAGGCAGGTAACTTCAAAGGACATAACTGAATGATGCGTCTGACTATTCACTGTGCCTTAAAAGGCAGCTGGCCAAGGCTACTTAATCAGCTAAAGTTAGTTCTGGCCATCAGTAGACATTTGACTGAATAATCAGGAATCTAGCAAGGACAAGATTAGAAAATTTGTGAATGAACATCTCAGAATTAGTGAGGGTAAGAAGGTAGTTTTGTCCTGCGTGAATGCTCACTAAGGTGTCCATTGAAGATAATGCTCTTGCTAATCAAGAGTTCAGGATGATGAGATGGCCTGTTCTATCGATATCAATCAGTTCTTTTCCCAGCCTTTCCTGTTCTGGCCTGGTGGCCGCATTCTTGAGATGGCATGGGGCGGATATTAGAGGTAAGGTAATGTTTCAGCAATACCGAATCTGGCAATATCCCCCGGAGAACTAGGCAGCCTCAAGTTAGGAGATTAATTATCTTGGTTCTCTTCATAGTGAAAAGACAGCAATTTATTTTTATTGGAAAGGCTGGTTACCTTGCACATGGATTTGCCTGCCTTCTTTTCAGTTCTTTTGCCAACCCTTCTCTCCATGAACTGAAAGAATATCTTATTTATTGACGTGGTTTTTTCCACACAGCATCACTTCTGACCGGGGAATTTATTTTACAGAAAATGTATAGCATGAGCCCATTCATTCTGCCTGTATCGCTGTGTATTAGAGACATATTAGAGTGAGTACTATGATCATATACGTTTCTCTCTCCTTGATTTTGATCTTATCAATAAACAGAAGACTGTGATTTTGAGAGTAACAAGATGAAGTCTAGTAAAGCTGTCTATATCTACATTATTCACCAAGTTCAATTTACAGTTTTCACTCACATCGTCTTTACGCAGAGTCTGACTGGTTAATAATCTTGTATCAGAGTAAGAGCAGATTAAAATCAGTCTTTACTGCCATTTTCTGGTTGATAAACCTAGTGACCATTATAAATTGTGATTCATAAAAGTCAAAAATAAAATTCAGAAAAAAAGTTAATGCAAATTCCTCCATTTAAATCGAGACAAGTAAACAAATTAATATATTATTTATATATTTTATGTTAATTAAATTTAAAGTAAAATTATATTAAATCTTGTCAATCCAAGAATATTTCTAAAATTTGTTAAAATATATTTTAAATAAAATTAAATTGATATTTAAAATAAATTATGGAAACATTTAATTGAAAAATTTGGGCTCATTTCAATGAAATAAAAACAGGGACATGAGTAATACTTTCTTGGCTTATCAGGTCTTCTGTAAGTGGGAAAAAACAGGCATACATCTCAGATGATAATGAGAGGTTATTTCTAAAAATTTTGGAATCAATATTTTGTAATTTATTTTCCTATAAGAATTTTAGAAACCTAAATTATATTGAGAATCTTGTACCATAATAAATGTGAAACTATTTTTCCAAATTTTTTTCATAGCTACTTCAAATGTGAGACCTATGAAACTTGTGGGCATCTTTTAAGAATATCATGCCAGTCTTGTTTTGTTCTTGTTGTTGTTCTTGTTGTTAATAAATTGAAGATAGAGGCCTATGGATCTAAAACCTTACAGAAAATGCAAGTAAGTTTTCACTAGCATTTTTGATAGGATTACTCTTAGATTCTGCTCAATTCATTAAACTCTTAAAATGTTCAGAGGAGTTATTAAAGCACTGAGTAAATAGTTTGAAAATAAGAATGTGAGTCATATGTTAATTACTATATGAAACAAACTATAAATCTACAGATTTATCCTATCTGGTAGAAGTTGTTTCGATCCCTTTATATTCCCTCATTGCTTTTTGTCTGGGCTCTCCCTGATGTGTTCCTTGTCTGTGCTTCCAGACCTCTCTCTCCAATCTTACTCTAGCCCCATCACAACTTCCCATCTGCTTCTCATACTCATGTCTTTCCTCCCCGAACCTGCCCTGCAAAGGAGAGACCCCCTTAGGACCTATATCCCTGAACATCTTAAAGTGATGAACATCTATTTATCTTTCAAAACTCATTCAGATCTACAAATAAGTCTTTTTAAAAGGGTTTACCTTTTGTCGTTCTTAAACACAAAGGTCTAGAGAACAAGCACAGTGACCTGGGGTAGAACTCTGCCAGTAACTAACCTGCGATAGCCAAGCCTCTCTGAGTCTCTGAGTTTTCCTGTCTAAGACGAAGGTCCTGTGGGAATGTTGCAAATTAGATACCAAAGCAAATACAACCCTTATGAATATTAGAAATTTAAACTCCAGAATTCTATCTAGACCATGCATCTTTCCATTTTACCATCTATAGTGGTTTGAGACTGAAACCATTTTCTTCTTCACACTCCCAGGATATCTCCTTATGTTACAGATGACACCAAGTATTTTCAAAAATACTTTTTTTCTGACTTAAAGTATAATCTCTAAGTGTGAAAATTATACTAAAATGATTTAAATGTAAACAAATTATTTGTAACCAAAATCGATACCCAAATTTCATCATAATTAAAATATTATTGTATAGTTATGATGTCATCTAGATAACTCTAAATATGTGTATATGAAGTTCTTTCTTTCTGTCTTCTTTCTTCCTTTCCACACACAAGATGTTGGTGTGTACATTATCTTTATATATATTCATATATACTATCCACTCATACATGCATGTTTTCATCCACATGGAAAAGAATATATTTTAATAATATATTAATACATTTAATAAATAATGTCATATTTATAAATATATAAATGGATTAAGGTACATGTCTTTTAACATCTATTTAATTAGATCATTCTGATTTGTAAATGTGTGTTTTTCAGAGTAGGTATTTTAATTTATCAGGAAATTCATAAAACACCATAAAAACATCCTTATCTTAGCGGTAAACTCATAGTAAGGTTTGGAACAGTTATACAATACAATGTTGCTATTATGATGTCCAAAATAATAATTCTTATAATTTTGGTGATTAGATTATTACTTATCAACATTCCCTAGGTAAAAAGATATTCTTATAATATGGAAAATTAGTTGTCATTTTCTCAAATTTATGATATGTTTTTAACCTATTTTTGTAAGATTGTTTCCTGTCATATTATTATATTACATGCATGTACATTTTTGTAATATTTTTATTTATTTAAATGGTATAGCTTTTTGCTTTATTTTTAGAGATTTTGCAAAAAATAAATGAGGTAAACATTTACATATTTTTTCTATCAATTATAATTTTTAATTCTGATTTCTTAAATTTCTGTGATGCTTGTGTCAGTTATGATGGGATTTAACCTCGAGAGAAAGGGAAACAATTTAAGAAAATTGATAATAAATGAATAGAAAATACAGAGACAGGTGACTCTGTAATATATATATTTTTGCTTGTTTCTTTGTTTTTTAAAAATCTAGGTGTGGTTCTTTTTAAAATTTTTATCAATCTTTTTTAACTTTTCAGTTCAGGAGTACAAGTGCAGGTTTGCTACATAGTTAAACTTGTTTCCTGGGTTTTTGTTGTTGTTGTTGTTGCATAGATTATTTCATCACCCAGCTATTAAGCCTAGCACCCATTAGTTATTTTTCCTGATCCTCTCCCTTCTCCCACCTTCCTTCTTCTGAAAAGCCCCAGTGTCTGGTGTTCTCTTCTATGCGTCCATGTGCTCTCATCATTTAGCTCTCACTTATAAGCGACAACATGCAGTATTTGGTTTTCTGTTCCTGTGTTAGTTTGATAAAGATAATGGCCTCCAGCTCCATCCATGTCCCTGAAAAGGACATGATCTTGTTCTTTATATGGCCACATCATATTTCATGGTGTATTTGTAGTACATTTTTTTTATCCAGTCTATCGTTCATCAATGGGCATTTAGGTTCATTCTGTGTCTTTTCTATTGTGAATAGTGCTGCTGTGAACATCCGTGTGTGTGTCTTTGTAATACAATGATTTATATTCATCTGGGCATATACCCAGTAATGGGATTGCTGGGTCGAATGATATTTCTGTCTTTAGGTCTTTGAGGAGTCACCACACTGTCTTCCACAATGTTTGAACTAATTTATACTCCCACCAACAGCATATGAGTGTGCCTGTTCCTTTTTCTTCACAACCTCACCAGCGTTTGTTATGTTTTGCCTTTTTAATAATAGCCATTATGACTGATGTTAGATGGTATCTCTTTTTGGCTTTAATTTGCATTTCTTCACAATGGGGAAGGCATTCCCTATTCAACAAAATGGTGCTTGAATAACTGGTTAGCTACATGTAGAAGATTGAAACGGGACCACATCCTTACACCTTATATAAAAATCATTTCAAGATAGATTAAAGACTTAAATGTAAAGCCTGAAACTATGAAAACCTTGGAAGACAATCTTGGCTGTACCATTCAGGACATAGGCCCAGGCAAAGATTTCATGACAAAGATGCCAGAAGCAATTGCAACGAAAGCAAAACCTAACAAATGGGATCTAATGAAACTAAAGAGCTTCTGCACAACAAAAGAACCTATCAGCAGAATAAACAGACAACCTACAGAAGGAGAGAAAAATTTTGCAAATTATTTATCTGACAAAGACCTAATATATTTCGGTAGTACATTTTTAAAAATCAGTGCAAAGTAAAATTTAAAATGATGACCAGTAATCTTTCCAATCAATCATAGTTAATCAGTTATAATCTCTAGCTCATAGTCTGCAAAATAATCTTAGATAAATTACATATACAAGTATAAAAAGTAAAAGAAAAAAGATTTTATACGACTATGTAAGAGGCCATTTCCATCACCTTGGGAAAAAAATATCTGAAACAAGCCCATTAAAGGAGCTTTGGCTTACATTAAGATACTTATTTTGTCAAAAGCTGTCAGAGAGAGAGAGAGAGATTGAAAGACAGAGGGAAAACATCTCTGAAAGGAGAAGACATTTGCAGCACAGATACCTAATTGAAGACTTACATCCAGATATTAGGTCAGTGCAAAAGTGATTCCGTTTTTTCCATTACCTATAATTGCAAAAATTGCAACTACTTTTGCACTGACCTAATATAAAAACACAACTACGGTCAAGGAGAAAAACCTCATAAAACACTGTAGAAAAATAGGCAAAAGTCTTGAGCAGGCAATTCACAAAAGGGAAGTAGACTAAACTGGACAACAGCTGTATGAAAAGATATTCGACTTTATTAATCGTCATAAATGTGCAAATTAAAAGTACAGGGCAAAACAACTATGCAGACATCTGAAGGACTAAAATGCCAAGTGTTAATACTCATGTGAAACCACCAGAACGTGCATGCTCAGCTGGGACGACAGAGATTGCTACAGTCTCTTATGAAAGTTTTGTGGCAGGATATACTAAAGCTGAATTATTTGTAATCTAAGACCTTCTATTCTATTCCCGTAATTCTCAAGAGAAATGCATTTATATGTTCAGAAGAAAAACATACAAGGATGTTCACAGCAGCGTTATATAAAATTGTCCCCTAAATGAAAATATCTACAGAACCATCAAGAGTGAAATGGGTAAAGAAATCTGGGTGTGTTCACAGAATGAAGAGAACTACCATATGATCCAGCAATCCCACTCCTGGGTACCTATTCAAAATGAAGCAAATCAGCATATCAAAGAGATATCTGACCTCTCATGCTTATTGCTACCCTATACACAATAGCCAAGATGCAGAATCAACTTAAGTGTTTGTCACCGAATGACTGTAAAAACAAATGTACATATAGACGCAATGGAACATTATTCAGCCATAGAAAATAATAAAATCCTGCGATTTTCAAAGACGTGGATGGAACTGGAGGACATTATGTTAAGTGAAATAAGCCAGGCACAGAAAGACATATTTTGTGTGTTCTCACTTACATGTGGGAGCCAAAAAAATTTGTTCTCGCAGAGATTGAGAGTAGAATGTTGCTTATCAAAAGTTGGGAAGGGTAGTGGCGAGGATAGAGGAAGGTGAGTTTGGTTAGCAAGTACAAAAATACAGGTAGGGAGAAGGAGTATGATATCGTGTTCAGTAGCCCAATAGGAGAACTATAATTAACAAAATCTTATTGTGTGTTTCAAACTAGGTACAGGAGTGGATTTGAAATCTTCCTATCAAAAAGAAATGACATGCTTGAGGTGATGGATAGTCCAATTACCTTGATTTGATCATTACATGTTATATGTTTCTATCAAAATATCACACACACTCCACAATTATGTGTAACTATAAGCATAAAAATGAAAAATAAAAATTAAAAAATTTGGTGTGCTCACAATTAATTCAATTAAGAGTTGGCATGGGCCATTATAACACACAGGAATATGGCTGAATCTCATGGAAGAAAGTGAACACAGGATATAGCATACTGTAAGTTCATAAACAGGAAAAACTGATCTGTACAGTTGGAAGTCAATGTAGGGTTTGCCTTTGAGGCAGTGGTGATGAGAAGGGTCCCAGGAAAAGTTTCCAGGTGCTGGTGATGTTCTGTTGCTACTAGTCACACATTGTCATTACTTGGTGCAAATTTATCAAGACATACTCTTCAACTTGTACACTTTTTGGTGCATATGTTATAATTAAATATAAAACTAAAAAATTTAATGTAGAAAAGTCTGAGTGAAGGAAACTTTAATCATAAAAGCAGGCCTATATAGAGTAGTAGGAAAGAGCCACTCATTCTTGCTTTATCAGTTCAATGTAGTTCTGCAGAAACAGTTAAAGAACTGTGATCTTTTCTTTTTAAAACGATAGTTTTTTTATACAGCCATGTACCAGATTTAATGAAATGAGGAAGGGGTGACTGGCTATTTCTCTCACATAAAAAAATAGATTTCTCACTTTTCTATTTTTCTCTAGCTGAATGCTATAACACAAATGCGTGAATTAAATGTATTCTGATAAAAGGCAAATATTTAATGACCCATTTCCGGAAGTCATTTGCATGCATTTCTGAAAGATAATGCATTATCACTAGTTGTAAATTTGTATTAATAGAATTGGAAATAAAATGTACATACCAGCCACATTACAGAACTGGCTTCTCAGTAGCTTTTACAAAAAACGAATGTGCAATGTTCCCAAGACCTAAAAAGTTTGGCTTATTCAAATAGCTTAAAATAACATGAACAAATACCTTTCTATTTCTAAAGCAATTTGTGTTCTCTAAGAGAGGCTAGGAGTGGTTTGATTTATACAATTTTGGAATTTTTCATATTGTCAATCTATTGTGTCCATCAAGATTATTCCATGATAAAGTGGTTTACCATATATTTGATATGAATGTTTTTCTTTGCAAAGTGTTCTAGAAAAAACTGTGGCAAGCACACCATTATTATTATTGGGACTGAGGCCAGACTTTTAGGACTCCATCAATCCTGTCATAGTTTAGAAAAATATAAATATCTATTCTTTTCTCTCTCACTCTGATATACTTCCTAGAAAAACTTACAGGAGAAAAGAGAGTTCTATTTTATGGCTAATGCCAATGGCATCTGGGCAACAAGGATGTTACAAGGTTAATCTCAGTTCTGTCCCTCCTCACTGTGGCCACTACAGATGGAGAGCCAAAAGGAAAGGCTTCTTTCTTGCCAGAATTTTCAGTCCCCAGCCGTCTGTCCTGTGCTTGCCTCCGGTATGAGAACTCCTGTCCTGCAGCCATCGCTCCATCCAAGAGTAGGATAAATATCACCCCAAGCAATTTAGTTGCACAATTGCTTTTTTTATTTTCCTTTCTTCTCCAACTCTTAGGACTTTTCATACCTTTATGGGACCCTGTTTCCCATATGGACATTCTTGTTTCCTTCCTAAAATTGGTCATAAGTCTACCCTTTCCTATGTAAAGATTTAAAGAGAAAAATAAGAACCAAAAAATCAAAACCAAAAACAAACACACACAAAACTCACCCAGAGTTATCAGTGCTTTACAGTTCAAAACAACACGCTCTTCCCACAACAAACAACATTCTGTGTCACAGAAGATGGCGGGAGTTTTGTAGTTGGGCCATTCTGGCTTGGCAACCATTTGGCACTGATAAAATTCTCTAGGAAATCCTAAATGCTATAGAAGCCAACTTAATTTTTATTTTCTCTCAATGCTTTCCTGCAGCCCACTGAGAAAAATTAATTTCAATAAATCCATGCACTTACATGGATACACCATTATTACCCAAAGTTTGTATTTGATATTAGGGCTCTCTCCTGATGTTGTATGTTTTCAGTGTTGACAAATATATAATGGCACGTGTCCATCACTGTAATATCATACAGAACAGATTCAGTGACCTAAGCATCATCTGTGCTCTGTCTATTCATCCTTCCCTGTCTTCAACCCCTGCCAGCCACTGATCTTTGTACTGTCTATACAATATTGCTGTTTCTAGAATGTCATATTGTTGAAATCATAAGGTATGTAGGGTTTTCAGATTGGCTTCTTTCACTTAGTAACATACATTTTACATTTCTTTCAAGTTTTGATGGTTCGTGATATGGTTTGGCTGTGTCTCCACCCAAATCACACCTTGAATTGCAACTCCCACAATTCACACATGTCCTGGGAGGAACCTGATGGGAGGTGATTGAATCATGGGGGTATGTCTTCCCTGTGCTGTTCTTGTGATAGTGGAATAAGTCTCATGAGACATGATGGTTTTAAAAATGGAGTTGCCCTGCACAAGTTCTCTCTCTTTGCCTGCTGCCATCCACATAAGATATGACTTCACCCTCCTTGCCTTCCACCATGATTGTGAGGCCTCCCGAGCAATGTGGAACTGTAAGTCCATTAAAACTCTTTTGTAAATTGCCCAGTCTCAGGTATATCTTCATCAGCAGCATTAAAATGGACTAATACAGTAAATTGGTACCAGTAAGTTGGGACACTGCTAAAAAGATACCTGAAAATGTGGAAGCGACTTTGGAACTGGGTAACAGGCAGTGGTTGGAACAGTTTGGAGGGCTTTGAAGAGGACACAAAAGTGTGGGACAGTTTGGAACTTCCTAGTGACTTGTTGAATGGCTTTGACCAAAATGCTGATAATGATATGGACAATGAAATCCAGGCTGAGATGGTCCCAGATGGAGATGAGGAGATTGTTGGGAACTAGAGCAAAGATGACTCTTGTTGTGTTTTAGTAAAGAGACTGGCAGCATTTTGCCCCTGATCTAGAGACCTATGGAACTTTGAACTTGAGAAAGATGACTTAGGGTATCTGGCAGAAGACATTTCTCAGCAGCAAAGCATTCAAGAGGTGACTTGGGTGCTGATAAATGCCTCCAGTTTTGTTTGTTTGTTTGTTTGTTTGTTTTTGAGATGGAGTCTCACTCTGTGGCCCAGGCTGGAGTGCAGTGGCGTGATCGTGGTTCACAGCAAGCTCTGCCTCCCAGGTTCATGCCATTCTCCCGCCTCAGCTGCCCAAGTGGCTGGGACTACAGGCATCTGCCACCATGCCTGGCTAATTTTTTTTTTTTTTTTTTTTTTTTTTTTGTATTTTTAGTAGAGGGAAACAACATAAAAGTTTGGAAACTTTGCAGCCTGATGATGCGATAGAAAAGAAAATCCCATTTTCTGAGGAGAAATTCAAGTCAGTTGCCAAAATTTGCATAAGTAATGAGGAGCCAAATGCTAATCACCAAGACAATGTAGAAAGTGTCTCCAGGGCATGTCAGAGACCTTTGAGGCAGCCCCTCCCATCACAGACCCAGAGGCCTAGGAGGAAAAAATGGTTTTGTGGGCTGGGCCCAGGGTCCCTGTTCTGTGTGCAGTCTAGGGACTTGGTATGCTGCATCCCAGTCACTCCAGTTGTGGCTGAAAGGGGCCAAAGTAGAGTTCAGGATTTGACTTCAGAGGGTGCATGCCCCAAACCTTGGCAGCTTCCACATGGTGTTGAGCCTGCAGGTGCATGGAAGTCAATAATTGAGGTTTGGAAACCTCTGCCTAGATTTCAGGGATGTATGGAAACACCTGGATCCCCAGGCAGAAGTTTGCTACAGGGGCAGGGCCCTCAAGCAGAACCTCTTCTAGGGCAGTGTGGAAGGGAAATGTGGGTTCAGAGCCCCTGCACAGAGTCCCTCCTGGGGCACTGCCTACTGGAGCTGTGACAAGAGGGCCATCATCCTCCAGACCGCACAATGGGTCTCTCTCCTTTCCAGCCACCATCCACATAATATATGACTTCCTCCTTGCCTTCCACCATGATTATGAGGCCTCCATAGATATGTGGAACTGTAAGTCCATTAGTCATCTTTCTTTTGTAAATTTTAACTTTTATTTTAGATTCAGGGGTACATGTACAGGTTTCTTATATAGCTAAACTCATGCCATGGGGGCTTGTTGTAAAGATTATTTTGTCACCCAAATACTAAGCTTAGTTCCCAATAGCTATCTTTTCTGATCCTGTCCCTTACCCTACTCTCCACCCTCATGTAGGCCCCAGTGTGTGTTGTTACCATCTTTGTGTTCATGAGTTCTCATCATTTAGCTCCCACTTACAAGTGAAAACATGAAGGATTTACTTTCCTGTGCCTGTGTTAATTTGCTAAGGATAATGACCTCCAGCTTCATCCATGTCCTGCAAAGGACATAATCTTATTCATTTTTATGGCTGCATAGTGTGGCACAGCATAGATGTGACAACTTTGTGTTATGTACAACCTGCCCAAGCTTATGTGTGAGTCTTGAGTTCCTTGATTCCCGGGGCAACTGGTATTGAAATTGACGGGCTTTCAATGATTTTTCTCTCTACTCCCAGGTGCTGGGCCCAGCATTGTTCCTAGGGTGTGCCAAGCCAGAGGACAATGTGTTCTTCACACACTGTGCCATGGGCATGGCCTTCTGGGGTTCTGAACTCCTGCGGGACACCAACAGTTCTTACCATGGCCTTCTGTAACCAGGATCGACTTGAGGGAGATTGGGGTGACGGGAAGGGGTTACTAGGTGGTAGGTCTTTCTCATTTTGGGTTTGACAGGGGGCAAAGTAGCAAGCCTTCCATCCCCATGAACTGCAGCAGTGACACAGCTGGGGACGTGGGGGAGCGGTGGAGGGCTCCTGGAATTAGGAAGGTTTGCACCCTCTTGCCAGGGCCTTGGTTTTAAACTTTGCTCTTTTTAGAATTACTCTGAAAGAAAACCAATTAAATACACCTTAAGCTATCAAAAACACGTGTATATGTACACTGTTTCTTCATCCAGCCTGCCCTTGATGGGCATTTAGGTTGATTTTATGCCTTTGCTATTGCAAATAGTGCTGCAACGAACATTCGCGTGCATGCGTTTTTATGGTAGAATGATTTATATTCCTCTGGGTATATATCCAGTATTGGGATTGCTGGGTTGAACGGTAATTCTGTCTTTCGCTCTTTGAGAAATCACCACACTGCTTTCCACAATGGTTGAACTAATTTACACTCCCATCGACAGTGTTTAAGTGGTCCCATTTCTCCCCAACCTCACCAGCATCTGTTACTTTTTGACTTTTAATAATCACTATTATGACTGATATGAGATAGTTTCTTATTGTAGTTTTCATTTGCATTTCTGTAATGATTGGTGATATTGAGCTTTTTTTTCATATGCTTGTTAGCCATGTGTATGCCTTCTTTAGAAAAGTATCTGTCCATATCCTTTGCCCACAAGTACTAAATAATAGACTTGAGTCTGAATATTTCAGTTTATTTCTCCATTCATCTTAATTACCTGAAGAACATCTTGATTACCTCCAAGGTTTGGCAATTGTGAATAAAGCTGTTATAAACATTTGTCTGTAGGATTTTGTGTAGACATAAGTTTTAAACTCATTTGGATAAATAGCAAGGAGCATAATTACTATATTGTTTGGTAAGATTATGTTTCATTTAATAAGAAATAGCCAGACAATTCTAAAGTAGCTGCAGTATTTTGCATTCCAATCGCATTTCATTTTAAATACTGATTTTCATTATTACATTAATTTTATACTATTTATTGCTTTTTACTTGAGTTGTCTCCTCCTCACTTAAAGGTTGTAGCTTCCCAAAAGTTTTATATATATATATACAATATTATGTATTATATACATATGTATTTTATATATATATAGAGAGAGAGAGAGAGAATGAGAGAGAGAGAGAGAGAGAGAGAGAGATGGAGCAGTGGTCTCACCCAGGCTGGAGCGCAATGGCACAATCTCGGCTCACTGCAACCTCTGCCTCCTGGGCTCAAGTGATTCTCCTGCCTCAGCCTCCTGAATAGCTGGGACTACAGGTGCACACCACCCTGCCTGGCTAATTTTTGCAGTTTTAGTAGAGACGGGGTTTCACTATGTTGGCCAGGCTTGTCTTGAACTCCTGATCACAGGATCCACGTGCCTTAGCCCCCTCATCCTCAGTCTATTCAATCCATGAAGAATAAAGACTTTTAGAATAATCCAGTTCCACTTGGTGGAAAGTAAATATATTTTGCTTATTATTTTTGATAACGTTTTCATTCTTCTAGACAAGGATGCTGTATATGATGCATTTAATACACAAAACGTGTTAATGAATTGTTATGTTATTGGTAAGGCTTCAGGTCAATAGCAGGCTGTTACTGTTTAAATCTTTGGAGAGTAAATAGTTATACACACAGTTTCTACTGTGTAAGGCATTGGCCATACTAACCATCATGTTTTTCAAGGGTCAACCATATTTCATCATCCACACCCCACATCTTATTTATTAAGCTTGATTTTAGTTTGAAAATTTACCCAATTTCCTTTCTCTTTTTGTATGTCTTCCAGGACACCTAAAGAGTTTCTTCAGACACCTGACAAGTTCAGCTCCTAAAATAAAATATATATTCCCCTGACCTTCTAATGTCTTTTTTACAATTTTAATCCAGATCTGAACTTAAATTTCTTACCTTGATATCTGTTTCATATCAAACCATAAAATTACATCAGAAGACAAACCCTGAGAAGCTGGAGATGGGAAAACATATGGGACCCTTCTTATCATCAATATATGCTTGCCATGTTATTGGTGGGAAAAAGAGAAGGAATTCCTCCTATGCAGCTTCATTAATCAAAAAACAATATGATTAAAGAGTTATCATACGGGGGATGTTAGTGAAATGACATGGAACGATTCCAAAGTATGATGTTCAAAAAATTGACCAAGTACACCAAATTGTCCAAAGCATGAAGCCATCTTAGTTGAGTTGTAAATTGAAAATGTTCATGGTTGTTTTGGATTGTTGCCAACCTAAAGCTTGAAATATTGATTTTAAATACATTTACATTCTCTGACAAATTAGCCTGTTAAAAATGTAGTGTGGAAATAATTGGAAGAGTAAATTATCTTCTGTAATTCAACATAAAGCATTCATACTGTACTGTATTACTTTTACTATTGAAATACAGATTGAAAACAGCATGTACCTTTGTCTTTAAAATACTTTATTTTCTCTGGCAGATTATATTTCCTATATATATTAATATTCACAAATATATACATATTCTTCTCAGGCATATGTATTATATGATATTTTCTACTGATTTACAAATGAGTTTAAAATGAGTCTCTAAATTGTGTTCACTTGATATTGAACATGAATTAATTATGAATTAATTTAGTTGTTGTTGCCCTTTGTCATTGATATATTACTCATATCAATGAGTATATTAATTAACTGATGTGTGATACATGCCTACATACCTGGCTTTCTGGGATACTGGAAAGAAAAGTAGAGCGTTAACAATCCCCAGGAAATAATTAATGAGAGTGGTCCAAATTGATACTAGAACTGTTTTCACCTTTCCCTTCAGCTATTGATATTTTACATTTAAGCTGTTTCTGCTTCATAGGTGTGTATGGGGGGTGATTGTGCAAACTACCTCATTGAATGTAGATTAATACATTTAATGTAGATTCATACGTAAGTAGATGAAAGCTCTGCTTCCAAGGGATTTTGTTTAATGGTATTCTTTGATACTAGAAAAAAAAAGGAAAACAAATCATTCCAGGTAGGGTGGAAACCCGGTTTATGGAATAGCTTGAGATAGCATGCTTTGTCAGGATAAAAACAATTAGTGGGAAAAAAGTCTAAAAGAACAAGAAGGTTCTCCTCTCTAACCCCAATACTTGGAAGAGGGTCGGCATTCTCTTTGTAAGTTCTCCTGAGACCTGCAATGCAGGATAATGCCGTATCAGCAGGCAGCAGAGGGTTGAAGATTTGCCTGAAAAACTTTAAAAAGTGACATAGACTTGGAAATTACAACTTAATATGTTTATCTCTGTGTTATGACATCTTGAGAAGCAGAAACAACTAGTTGAGAGAATGGTTTTTTTGTCGTTGCTTTTTCATTTGTTTTGTGATTTTGTTTTTAACTGCAAAAATGAGTCAAGAGAGAAAAAGGAAAGAAAGAGGAAAGAGATGAAGTGAGGAAAATAGAACCAGGTTTGCCATTTTTTTGTTTATGAAAATACTTTAATAACATAGATGAACCAGTAGTATAAACACAACAAATTTTAATCCTCTTGTCTAAACTTTCTTAAGAAAGATTTTTGACATAACATTATAGAGTAAATGTGTGATTTTAAAACTGGATTATATAAAACAGGAGGCTGTTTTTGATGACAAAAGAATGTTGAGAAGACCCAGTTGAACTATTCTGATTTTCTTTTCTTTCTTTCTTTCTTTCTTTCTTTCTTTCTTTCTTTCTTTCTTTCTTTCTTTCTTTCTTTCTTTCTTTTTGTAAATAATATCTTGCTTGACTTGGTTATCCTTTAAATTTTTTCCAGGTTTTTTTAAAAATCTGTTCAGCTATCTAATTGCCTATATATCTATATATTCCCTCTTCTGAAATATCTTCAAGGTGTTTCATAAAAAATTAAAATTTGACATTTTCTTAGTTTAAGTGATTGGATATGAATTTGGATATAAATTCTTCAATTTTATGATAAGGATTTATTTTTCTAGACTATGTCTACTACCGCTTATAACTCTGACATTCTTTAGTATCACTTCGTTAGTGGTAGAAGTTACCTGAGTTACCAGCAGCAAATCTGTACGGGTCTGTACCAACCTCAGTTCTTGCCTCCTCAGAAGAAAGAATTTGACTGAGGGACATGAGGCAGAAGAAGAAACCAAGGCAAGTTTCAGAGCAGGAGTGGAAGTCTATTAAAAAGAAGTAGAGCAGGAACAAAAGAAAGGAAAGTACACTTGGAAGAGGCCCAAATGGGCATCTTGGAGGTCAAGTGCCCTGTTTGACCTTGAACCTAGGATTAAATATACTGGCCTAGTTCTGGCATCTTGTACCCAGTTTCCTTGATTCTTCCCTTGGTATGAGCTGCCTACATGAGCGGTGTCCTGCTTGCGCTTGGAAAGTGAGCATGCACAGGATGTTTACTGGAATTGTACACATGCTCACCTGAGGATTTCTCCCCTTTTACAATGGAATGTCCCCAGAAGTTCATACTCTGCCATTTTGCCTCTTAATTCACAGGCTCGAGCCCACCCATCCAATTCCTAAGATGTTATTGGAAGCTGTCAATTACCAATTTCAGGTGCTATCTATTGAGAAACTGCCTCTCCTTGCTGCCAGGATGATTTCTCACCACCAATTATCCTTTTGGAGAGGCAGTGTGACAATTGCCTGACCAGCACCTGGTGGGCACCTGACATTCCTGGTGGGCTGCGGGGAGCATTTTCCTGCCCAGCTCATGCCTGACAAGCTACCTACTGTAAAATCTTTGACAGTTTTAAGACACACGGAAGACATGATCTACAAATCCCATAGTAACCCTGAAGATGCCAAACCATATGAAATGGGACAGTTTAGAATCTATAGCCATGGTGTTAAACCCTGCACTCACACTCCACAGAGTGTCTCCTGTAGGGTATGATCTCAAGTGTTTTATTGCTGACTCCTCGCACAACTGAATGTTTTCTTTCGCCATACTGTTCCAAATGGGCTGGTTGAACAGAAAGAAACAAACAAAAACTTTATACTAACATCTAATTCTCTAAGACTGTAAATTAGAAAGGTTGACAATGCTTTCTTAATTCTGGGCAGACCCTTTTAATTCATTGTATGGGAACGATAACACGAAACAAATATTCAGAGATTCCCATTCCCACACTTTCAAGATAAATCAATGGTTTTGTTCAGAATATTTATGTGAAAGTCTTCTCAAGAGGCTCTAATTCATAGTAAAACAAAAAATCTTTCAGATTTGTACATGCCATGCATTGCAATTGTTTTGGTTTGTTTTTCTTCCTAAATAAGGGACAGGCTCTGATTTCACTTCTGGATTAATCTATTACTAAGCATTAAGCCTTAGATACAACACTTCAGAAAGATGTGAAGAATAATATATGAACATGTTTAGCACAGCATGTAACACTAATTAGATTGGCTATGTTATGTAAAGTATGTGTTCCTTTTTCAAACATTCCTCTAAACAAAAACAATTAAAAAATTTATTTTTAACTGTAAAATGTGAATAGAGCTATATTTTAGATCACCCTAACCTGCTTTGCCTTCTATAACTTTCAGTAAAAAAAATTAAGAATAGCCAGTACACAGGGTAAACCAAAATATGAAAGAAGTTCAGATATAAGTCAACCTGGGAAAGAAAGATTTTAATTGCAGAGATTTTCTGAGAAGCTGGTCTCATATTGAGGCCAGGAACCCTACAGGAAACATACCATTTTTCATCTGTTTATAAGAAGGAAGTATAATAAATATTATCTATTTATTTTTGTGATCTTGTGTTTTGCTTTTAAAATGAACTTACTCTGTTGCATATAAGTGTGGTTTATAAATATAAATTATATACACATAACAAGAATCCAACTTCAAAAATTTTTACATATTGCATGAATGACCAGAATTGTGTCAGCTTCTCTTGAATGGACCATTAGCTTTCCCTATGATCTCAATGTCTGGACCACTGTCTGCCATGTGTTAGACATCCAGAAAATACATATTTAATTAATAAATGAATTCTCCTATAATGGAATCTCTATTGCTGAAACGAATCAGGAATCAATTACGATAATCTTATTTGAATGTTAGGTACATTTGAATATTTCCCCCCAGACGTATCTTGCCTAGAATATCCTGTGTTGCCCTAAACTTCTCATTGATGTATATTGTAAAATACATACAAACTGGATATACTTTTTCAAATCTATTGCCAAATATTCATATGTATGCTTTTTAGACTGTTCAAACATTTGCCAGAAACTTGCAGAGATGACTTGGAACTCAATATTGACTCTTTGTACCCTACTTCAAGAAATACTGAAAAGACAGAAATGCCGCAAATTCATCTTATGTCATATTTTCCATCCTTTCAAATCATGTTATATTCTTATACCAAAAACTATATCAGGCCCTTTTGTGAAAGCTTGCTTTTCTTTGTCACAAGCATAAAGAAAATACTAATAATTCATAACATGATGACAGGGATGGAATGTTGCTTCACACTGCTGGTATAAGATCATAATTATTAAGTGTCATGGAAACGACAGTGGGGGATAAACATATTGCATACATTGTTTAACATTTTAAAAACAGAATTTGAGATTAGCTTTGAGTAGTACATAGTCTGGTGCTTTAATTAAAAGTGGAGACTATAAAGCCATTTATAAAAGCAATATAAAATTAACAGGTTATTTAATTTTACTTTTGTGTTCCTTTTCTCACTATGCCTTTGAGAATATTTTGAAGACGGTGCTTGTTATTTTACCATGGAAGATTATACACTATACTCCTGGAAGATGCTTATTGTAATAAAATTACAGAGAAGTTGCTATTTTTAAATGAAACATAGTGTAAATGTATCAACCTTACTTCTATTGGAATTCTAGTTGATAGTCCCCATGGCAAGTGAATCTTATCTTCTGTATAAATAGCTTTGACTTTTTCCAAAAATAGATAATTCCTACCAGTTTTAGGTTATTGGAATGTCGCTGTGTCTAATGGCTAAAAGAAGTTGATATTAAATAAAAATGATTTGTTGCTATAGCTTGTGATAATAGTCTTTAAGTATTAATTTTCATTACTTTGTTTTCTAGGTGTTGTATATATGATATTAAGTTGCAGTGTCCACCCATAAGAGACAATATTGTACTTTTGAATATTGTCATAAATTAGGAATGGCCATACAATATTTGTATTTGATGGTTCTAAAGCAAACATTGAAAAGGAAGTTATAATACAGATGAGCATTAACATTTAGAATAGAAAATGAGTAACAGGACAAACAAAACGTGGAAAACTGCAAATATTTCACTATTTCAAATAAAACCCAAAAAAGTCAAAATAAATATTTTGAAGTTGTGCTTATGTTGTCAATGAAATCGGTTTTAACTTTGAGACAACATTTTTAAAGTGTGAAATTATCTGTAAAAATAGGCTAACATATCCTGCTTATTTACAAAAACTTGATTTAGACAGTCAATATATTGGCAGAATGTGAAATATATTATTTTCTTATGGTGAAGGAATATCACAGCCTACAATGGACTTTTTAAAGTAAATTTACCTAAATAATAGTTTTAGATATCAATATCACATTGTACTCCATAAATATGTACAGTTATATTCTGTCAATTAAAAATAAAATGAAGAAGAATAGTTTTAGGCTTACAGGAAAATTGCAGGGATAGCACCAACAGTTCCTCTATACCACATTATGTTTAGTTGTCATGTCTCTTTGGTCTCCTCTTGCAGTGATAGTCTCCCAGAATATCCTTGATTTTTATGACCTTAACAGTTTTGTGGAGTTTTAGGCAAGCATTTTGTAAACTGTTTCTCCAGTGCTATATATCTGATTTTCTTCTCATGATTGTGCAGTGTTACGCTGTTTTCAGAAAATAGAAGTAGAGTGTTATACTCATCATATTAACGGTACAAATTATATCAATGTTGATTCTAGCATTGATCAACTGGGGTGGTAGGGTAGGGTTTGTCAGACTTCTAAATCACAAAATTTCTCCCTTTTCCCCTTTTCTTACTTTACTGTTTGGAAGGAAGTTACTATGCACAATCCACAATTAAAAATTAGAGAAAATTAACAAACTCTCCATGTAACCTGTAAAGTATTAACATATTTGGAATTTTCCTGCAGCTGAGGTTTGTCTATTCTCTCCACTGTATATATTTAATCACTTTTTATATCAGTGTGGACACAAGTATATTTATTTTATACATTGGGTTATAATCCAAAGCGGCTTCATTTACTCGTTTCTTAATTTGTTCTAGCTTTGGTCACTGAAAACACTTTCTCTTGGCTCTCTTTGAGATAATGCCATTTGTGTGTGTGTGTGTGTGTGTGTGTGTGTGTGTGTGTGTGTGTGTGTGTTTGTGTGGACTGCTAACTTTTTGGTACTACAAGATGCACTAGCCTCAACTTCTATATTTCCTATTCAGCTCTAGCATCAGCCATTTTTACCAAGAAGCTCTGATTCCTTTCTTAGGCAAATAGTATTATAAACAACATTTGATTGTAGGTGTACTTATTGCTATTGGGGTATCATGGCTTAGTGATCTTCTTAGATAAGGCTATTCTGCATGATACTTTCATAGGGATATATTACTGTGTAAATTTGATAAAGCCCATGGAAATTTGCAGAACAGGGTATACCTTAATGTATGAACATTTATATATACACATGCACACATATATGTTTTATATACACACATATCTATGTATATACACATATGTAAGTTTGGGGAAGCATGAGATGGAAGCAGAATGTGTGCTGTAACTGAACAACTAAGTAAATAGATGGCAGATGATGAGAATATGGGAGACAAGCTTCTCGTTGTTGGATGGGGAGGTTACAAATAAGAAAGAAGAAAAGGCTAACATGACCCTTACGAATACATAGAGAAATACTTACAGATTTGTTTACATACATAAATAAATACATGTATGTTTCCTTGCTTTGTCAGCTGAGAAAAGCTGTAAGCAATGATACTCCAAGCACACCTATTGTCTGCATGTGCACGCAGAGGAACAACCACATGAGGACTGAGCAAGAAAGTGCTTTTTGCAAATCAAAGAGGCCTCAGGAGAAAACAACACTGCTGACACTGTGATCTTGGACTTTTGGTCTCTGGAAGCATGAGAAGATAATTTCTGTTGTTTAAGCCACCTAGTCTGTGGTATTTTGTTATGGAAGTCCAAACAAACTAATACACATGTTCTCCTTTACTGCTTTAAACATATTTAAATTCTCCAATTTAAAATACTTTTTTAGTAAGTGCAATGCCTGTACTTCTTCAGGGACAGTTTCTATTTACCTTTTTTTTTTTTTCCTCCATGGGTTGCAACCCACATTTTCATATTTCTTTGCATGTCTCATAATTTTTGGTTGAAAACTCAACCGTTACTGTAATATAATTTAGCAACTCTCAGAATCACATTTTCCTCCCCTTCTCAGGGTTTGTTGGTAGTTATATTAGTTTTTTTTTTTTTTTTACACTGCTATAAAGAAATACCAAAGACCGGTCTATTTATAAAGCAAAGAGGTTTAATTGACTCACAGTTGCGCATGGCTGGGAAGGCTTCGGGAAACTCACAGTTACAGTGGAACGGGGAACAGGCACCTTCTTCACCAGGTGGCAGGAGAGAGAAGAGAGTGTGAATGAAGGAGAAACTGCCAAACACTTTTAAAACCATTAGCTCTCATGAGAACTCCCTCACTATCATGAGAATAGGATGGTGGAAACCGCCCCCGTGATTCAATCACCGCCCACCAGGTCCCTCCCTCCACACACGGGGATTACAATTTGAGATGAAATTTGGGTGGGGACACAGAGCCAAGCCATATCAGTAGTGATGCTTCTTGTTGTTGCTCTGCTGCTATTTGTATTTTGGGTGGCTTTTTGTATTTTGGGTGACTTTCCTGAACTAATTCTATAAAGACTATGTGCAAATTAAAAATCTCTACTCAGCTTAATTGTCAACTAATGATTGCACAGAGACTTCCTTAAATGCCCGGAAGTAATAAGGTTCCCAGACTTTACTGAGTAGCTCTGTGTGAGTGTTGGGTCGAACTTTTAATGCTCAGCTGGAAAGGAAAGACTGTTGTACAGAATAACCTCTGAGTCAGGACAATTAAAGACCAGTCCTATAAGTGGGGATTTCTGGGAGCTGCCATAAGGGTTAAATAATGCCATGTCTCTTGGAATGGAGTATTTGGAGGGCTCCAGACCTATTCCGTCTCCCGCAGTGACTGTGAGGCTGCTGGTTTCCACCATGACTATTGGAGCTGTTGGTTTTCGAGGCTACTTAAGATCTGCAGAGAGTGGCATGGGGACAGATTAAGTTTAAGTGTCACAGATTTCACTGTTCTTAACAAGATCCAGAAGTTTTTCTAGAATAAACATTCCTTGGATTGTTGCAAACTTTTGGTTAATTTTAAGAGTACTGACAAAGTTGATTTTGACAGCTTTTGCTGTCAAGAAATGTCTGCTTTTAAGAAATTATGCCATTATCTTGGGCCCACCTGGGTAATTCAGAATAATTTCACCCTCTCAACCTCCATATATTTAACCACATCTCAAAATTTCCAGTGCCATGCAAGAAAACAGATGAACAGATGCAAAGGATTAGGGTGTTTACATCCTCAGGCAGGGGGCATTATTTCACCTACAATGCCAACAAATCTCTGGCACATTTTCATTGAATTCTGGGAAGTGTGGCACTGTAGATTAAAGCTTTATATTCAGGAACAGAGAATGAGGAATCTTGCTAGAAATTCACCTTGAAGAATGAAGTTCTTGTGTTAATGAATTTTTGCAGTGTCAGGAAGGCAGACATTTTAGGTAGGGGATAAACTCTTGCCAGATTCACATACCTGCAGTGGATAAAAATCAGACAAACAATGATACAGACATCAGAGTTGCGTAACTCCAGCTGCCTTTCAGCTACAAGTCTGAGAATATGATGCAGCTGGAGCCCAAATAGAAGAGAAGGAGAATGAACCTGTCCTACTCACACCATCTGCCAGAAACCACTCAATCTGAAAATACGGAAGTAATAAAGCAACAAATATGGAAACCTTGAAGAAAAAACTGGAGGCCGAGAAATTCAAACACCTGAAGAAAGAAGGAGGAGTGGCAGGAAGGTAACGGTCTATGGAATTCGTGTAGCGGAGAAAGGTAATGGAAATACATAGAAGAGTTTTTGAGGAACTTAAAAACTGAAGCAGAATATAAATTGCTTTGTAGGTTAAATGTCTATCATATGTAGAGTCCAGATTCCTCCACCAATTTTCCAGCTATTTTTACATAAATTTTATTTTAAACATACGTATTTATCTCTCATAACAGATTCCCTGTGTAATTTAAGAAGGGTATAATAAACTATATCCTCTTCCTAAAAAGAAAAACAATTTTAAGAATAGCAGTAATAAGGACATTACTACTAATTTATCAAGATACAATCACTATCATGGCAAATTACTTATTTATACAATTCTAAAATACTATTTTCTATGGAAGAAAATTTATCTTTCAAAGTGTTGCAGTCTTATCTTTTGTAAACCCCAAACTATTTTTTTAAAAAGCAATTTTAACCGTGGCTACTAAGAGAAGCTTAAGTAATGAGTTCTTTTCTCTTTTTTATTCACGTAAATGTGCTATATAAGGTACTATTTAATTAAAGAAAAAAAGATGACACTTGAGTTGCAGTTATGCAAATTAAATGTATCATCCTGTAAAGGAAGAAATAGTTTTAGTGCCTCTAATTTAGAGAGAGACTTTACAATGTCAGCTGTAAATGTTCTAGACTCCCAAGAGATATATTGTGTGCCTTCCATTAGTGCTATCAGGAGTCAAATTATAAAACTTTAGTTTTGTGCTTCAAAAAGGCATTTCCAATTAAGATTGTGTTGTCTGATATTAAGAATATACTTTTGAAATAGAATTATTTCTGGCCATGAATTTAATGGTTTCTTCTGCAGATAAAGAACATCATGCTGAAGACTGCTGTATTTGTTGTACACACTCAAACTAGCATGTTCAATAATCTTAAAAAAAACTGAAAGGGAAAATATTGTAGCTGAATTATGGATATGAACCTATATAGACATTCAAGACATAGGGAACCTCCTGCAAACTCCATGGAGATAGAATGAAATTTTATAGTTGAATATGCTACAATTTTTGGTTGCTATTATGTGTTTTATTGATAAAAACCTCAAAAGCATATGTTTGTGAGATGATAATATCAGTGACTAAAATAAAATAAATCCTTGTTTTGAAGGACACTAAAGAAAGTTAAGTAAAAATCAATAGAAGTTGACTTCTCGCCATAACACAGTAAAAATTTACCTCACAGAGTTCGTTAACTTACCCTTGAGTGACTTCAATAAATTAAAAGCTAAGTCTCGCCACCTCTACGTGCTCCTGATACCCATCCAAAGAGCATATCGATTTCATCAAGCTTCCTGGCCAAATAAAATGTATTTTTTCATATACAGTTGTAATGCAGTGTTGAATATGCATTACCTTTGCCATCTTTTTATATTTAAATAGTCAGAAATGTGAACATTGGGAGGACAGAGGTCTCTGCCCTCGTCTCTGGCAGTTGCTAGAACTGGAGATGTGAGGAAGTTGCTGGCCTTCTGGTGCCTCTGTTTCCACATCTGTCATAATTAAAAAGTCTAGCACATATTTAATAATATGCAGTGACATGCAAATGACTTGCTACAGATAATCTGCTTTAAAGAATGCCATGTTTACGATGTTAGTTACTTTATGATCACAATTATTATTGTCATCATTATAATTTAGACAAACTCTAAATTATATTCTCATACTTACCTTTTTAGTATTAATATATTGTAAAGTAATTTATATATATTAAATACTAAAATATGTTTAGTTAAAATATGAGAAACAATGTATTTTAAAAAAAATGCACCTGAAACAAAAAGTCATTCTTGAATGTTAAATGCTTTGTTTACAGATGTAAGAATCTTTACAAGAGCATCATTAGCAAATTAAATAAATTTAAATTGGGGCAACTTTAGAGAATATTACATGCATGTATATACATATGGTGTTTGTTTTTTTTTTTGAGATGGAGTCTCGCTCTGTTGCCCAGGTTGGAGTGCAGTGGCACGACCTCGGCTCACTGCAAGCTCCGCCTCCCAGGTTCACGCCATTCTCCTGCCTCAGCCTCCCGAGTAGCTGGGACTACAGGCGTCCGCCACCACGCTTGGCTAATTTTTTGTATTTTTAGCAGAGACGGGGTTTCACCGTGTTAGCCAGGATGGTCTTGATCTCCTGACCTTGTGATCTGCCTGCCTCGGCCTCCCAAAGTGTATAATATCTAAATGTTTTACTTTAAATATTCCATATAATCTAATATTTAAAATTAATATTTATAATTCTCATTCACCTATTTCCTAAAGTTTGGATTTCCCTGATATATGTCCTTTATATTTTCACATTCTGAATTCTGATACTGTTATTTTGGAGCTTACTATTTTCATTACTTCAAGAAATGTACCAAAACATACGATATCTTAATGGTTCTGTAGTCCTGACTACTTGAGTTATAAATATCTGTACGTTGAATATTTAAACATGGAAGCCATGACCTTGATATTAACCTACCCTAAATCAAACACATGCTACTCATTTCCTCTTCTGCCTTCACCAATATCATTATATCATCAACTACTGATTCCCAGCATCCTAGAGTTACATGTGATTTCTTCTTCTTTGCTGAAAATTTGAATCACTTCCCATATGCTGTCAAATCTTTCTTTATAACGTTTATTATTCTTACCTTTAATTTCATACCTATTGTCTGTATTTTCATGTGAAAATACTGCATTAATTAGTCATTCTTCATTCTTTATTTTTCTCTGCATTTATTTTTATTTATTTTATTATTTCTGCTTTATTTTTCTGCATTTCAATTATCACTTCATAGCTTTGCAAAAATAACCTTCTTTAAATACATGTTTTTTCATATCATTTCCATTTCCATTTTTAAAGGATTTTGATAGCTCTAAAGTGCTAACAGTACACAGTACAGGGTCCTAGTCATGTCAACAGTTACTTTTTTTCTTTTGAGACAAAATTTCTGTCATCCAAGCTGGAGTACAGTGGTACGATTTCAGCTCACTGCAACCTCCACCTACGGGGTTCAAGAGATTCTCCTGCCTCAGCCGCCCAAGTAGCTGGGATTACAAGCGCGTGCCACCAGGCCCGGCTAATTTTTGTATTTTTAGTAGAGACAGGGTTTCACCATGTTGGTCAGGCTGGTCTCGAACTCCTGACCTCAGGTGATCCGCCCGCCTCAGCCTCCTAAAGTGCTGGGATTACAGGTGTGATCCACTGTAACTGGCTGGCCTGTTCCAAAGGTTCTGAGAATCCCTGGACAAACTTTGTATCACTGAAACTTTGCACCTACATCTTCTGTGTTTTTGTAATTTCTTTCATCTATCCACTTACAAACTCATCCTCATTCCTCGTCAACTTATTGATTTATTTAGTAATAATTTATGGAGTTTTCCAACCTCTTAGGTAACTTTCTTCTCCCCAGACCCATGAAGCACATGGCTGCCTCGGGACATGGAACATGCTGTTCCACTTGTCTAAGATACCCACATGGAACCCCCTTCACTCCACTCACGCTTCTGATTAACTAGCACTTCATCACAGAGACCATTTCTGTCCTGCTCCTACACCTGCCCTCTCCATGTAAAACAGGATCTTCCTACACCAACATTTTATATCTAATCATCGTGTTATAGTTTTCTTCATAAGACCTTTCTTTATGTTTTTTTTTTACCATCCCCATGGATACCAGGGATACAGGACTTTTCAACATCTAACATTATATAATCTCTTTATTTGATAAAGTCTATTGTCAATCTCCTCTTCTAAAGTATAAGCTCCTAGAGATAGGAACTTAGTCTGTGTGGTCCCTGATGTATCCTCAGTGCTGCAGACGTGTTTTCAAATATTTTTAATGTTTAATAAATACTTGTTGCATGCACTAATAATGTTCCAATACCAATGACAGTATTACAGGAAATAAGACGTGAGGTGGATGCTTATTAGGGAAGTTTCAGTAAAATGTCTTTTAACTTCAATTCTGGAAATGTGCACCCACAGAAACATAGATTTTGCTCTAAAAGTTTATGTTGCCTCTACACAGCTTTACAATGATCAGGCATGGTTGAAAGATGGGGCCTTCCCATTGGTACTTTTTCCAACAATAAAAACAAAGTGTGTCATTTAGTCTGGATGGCCTTAAATTCATATTTTAGGACTTTAGTATCTCATTCAAGTCTCTCCAAATGGTCTTTTCTTATGATCTGTGTTATGCAGGTGTCAGCAACTGTAACAGTTCATCAATTCAATTATACTAAAATCCTTTCAATATGATCCAAAAGTTTGACTTTCTAATTAGCGACCCGGTAGTTCTCTGTCTTTCTAATATGGATTGGTATTCTCTCTGGCAGCCACACTCTCTCTGCCCCAGTTGGTGTTCTCAACTATGATAATACAAATACACAAATAAGTTTAAATTCTCCTTGACACGAAATAGGACACTTCCTACTTATTAACCAGGTAACAGATTTACACATTTTTTGTGAGTAAGACTCTTCCACTCTAAAGAAAGACATAAAGGTGTTTCTTGGCAGTAGCAGGTAATTTCTTTTTTTTTATTCATATTTTGTTCAGTCATATATAGTGATTTCCAAGCTTCATGGCACATGAGAAAGTTTACTAGGAGATTTTTACAAACAGCAATTTACAGACCCATGTAGACCTACTAAATTAAAATCTCAATGGTAGTGCCCAGTAATTTTATAATAAGAAAAAAAAATACCGATAAGCTGTTTCAACCAATTTTTGCATCAGATTCAGAAAACATTCATCTTATATTACCATGCACAGTAGCAAAATAATTTCAAGAAAAGAATTCAATAAAATATATATGTTCTTGAGATCTAGTGGGCAAGCATGGGTAGCCATTTTTTTTTAGCAAATTGCTATGTGCATAGTTATTGCAATGGTCTAATGATACTACTCAGATAGACAGACGTGAGCTTTTCTTATACCGAGATTTCAGTTCAGGCTAACAATGTTCTGTCTTTCCCAGGATGTCTGCACATTATTAAGGACTTAAATTGTCAGGGTCACCGGCTCTCAGTTATAGCGTCCACGGGCCTCAAACTACCACTTTTACTATCTTCTCAATATAGTTCTTATCTCTTTGATCCACTTTAACCATGCATGAAAAGCAATCGCTATTTCTTAATAATCTTAATGTAAGCAAGTAAACAAATATAGGCTAAGCAAACTTTTTTAATAGCATGTTGATCTGTAAAGAAAACTTTATTGAAGGTTTAGGAGATGAAGGGGTTCATATTGCACTGTGCAAATAGCATAAAAATAGACAATAGATACAATAGATTCCACAGTGTTCATCAGATCAGCAGAGATTCCTTTCTACAATATTTCCTTACAGGCTCCAGGCTCCTGCCCCATTTGTTGGTATTGCTCTCTGCCCTTCTCTTCCTCCTCTTTTCCCTGCATACCCTCAAAATTCTCATCTCCCATATGTAGCAATGTATCCCTTATTTCATAGTATTCCTACAACACACGTTCTTATGACTTCAATTTCTAAACAGTGGCAGGTAAACTACAGTCCTTAGGCCGCATGTAGTTCAACACCTGTTTTTATTTTGGCTTGTTTTCTGATAAAGTTTATGCATCATTTTATGCACAAAACATCTGCATTTATGCATTGTCCATGGCTTCCTTTGCTCTCAAAATGCAGAGTTAAGTAGTTGCAACACTGCATGGAGAGCAAGACTGAAATATTTGCTCTGTAGCCCTTTACAGAAAAGTTTGTCTTCTCACTAAGACACTTCTAGAAAAGTTTGCTGAAGAGACTCTCCACTCCTTAACAAGACTTATGGGCCAGATGTTGTTATAATTATTTTCCCACCCACTTCACTTTCTCTCTAGGGAAGTATTTCCAACTCCTGAAAGCAGCATCTGTCCTCCAAATTCTCCCTCCATGTTCCTCGTGGAATAGGGTAAAATATAAAAAATGCATTTTAAACATCAGGTATTTTCTCCAGAATGTCCTCGGAGGGTAATAGCACCACATGCTGTATAGTCCTTAATTATCTTGGCAGCTTTCTTATTTTGTATCTCAAATGCAATATAAATAAACTAAGTATGTAATGAATTACTCATTCTCTTCATCTGAGAATTGCTGCTGTTAGTACCCCTTAGAGATAGTGACTTCCTCATCACTCATCCTGACTCTTTTTAGGAGTTTATTCTCTAGTCCTTCATATTCTGTCTACTCTGGATATGCTGGCTTGAAAAAACCATAGTTAGATTAAGGGACGCTTAATGCCACATTTAAGGTTATAGTGAAGTTGCTTCTTTCTCCCACTCCATGCTGACACACACCTTCATTTCTCCTGGAGGGAGGTGAGAGCAGTACCCCTAAAGTCTCACCTGCAAGTAGTCCTTTTTGACTGTGACCAGTCGCCTGAATATCTGAGGAGTGTTCTTTGTTCTCAACAGAGAAGTTGGTGCTCCACAATAAGTCTCTTCTGTCACAACTGAGTTGTGTCTAATACTTGGAGACATTGGGTCAGATAGAGTGCAGGGAAAATCTGTAGATCTTGGATGAATGGGGGATGAAGAACTATCTTTGGCTCAAAATACTAATATCAAAATTTAATTTTTGCTGAGAGGGAAGGGTGCTTATCTAGCCTTCATAGTTTCTCATTCCTCTTTCTTTCTCAATCAGATCCCACATGTGTATATTCTGAGAACTCAAAATTAGTAAAGGATGTTATTTAGAAATTATAAGAGATACATATCTCCCAGTAATCATCTATAAAATCTAAAATTCTTAGGAGTAATTAATTATAAATAGCGATAGCTCGTATGCTCCAATTAAACTTGGGTTATCCACCGGTGATGAAGAAAATCTTCCAGAATTGTCCTTATAAAAAAAGTTTTTGTCTTAAACCCATGCAGAATTGTTCTCTCCTTCTTGATAATACACTGTCAAAATTTGGCATAAACAAACAGCATTATGAACTGGAACTCATCAGACTTGAGTCTTCTAAGTAGTTTGACTGCCAAAAATGAGGCCGCCAACCTACTTTTCAGCTTTCTGTTGTAAATGTGGGTACTTTCTACCATGTCCTTCCCTTGTGTGACTCATAAACTGCAAATCCTATCACATACCCTTGACCAAGTTTATCTGGCCAACAAAGAGGGAACCCAGAGGGGACTTTGTGGAGAGACCCGTGGAAGATACTCCTCTTGGCGAATTCTTCCCTGGGAAAATTGTCTTGGTGCAACTTCTCTTTCTGTGAAGAGAAGCACCTCATGGTCATCCTGGAGCTGCTGTTGGTCTCCAGCATCACTAGTAGAAAAGGTGAGCTGGGCAGAAAATGCAGGAAAGTGAGGACAGTTTGGAGCCATGGAGAGCACTGTGTCTGTCCCTCAATCTGCTTGACTGCAGCCAGCTTCTGAGTGTAACTGCTTCTCCTTACTTCATCTCAAATATTATGCAAGATTCCATGTGGCCAACTCTTATGGAAACCACACAAGAAAGGGAATTCTGGGAAATAATTTTTCCAGACCTAACCAACTCATCCTAACAATTTAGCACAAAAATGAAAGTGGAAAGAAAAAGAAGGATGAAACTTTGATTATAATGGTTAGGATTTTTTTTTTTTTTTTTGTCAGCAAACAACAGAAAATATAACTCAATCTCAAAATAAATGAATAAATAAAAGCTTTCTGCAACAATACCTTGGAGATTCAGGTGCAAATTTTGCTTTGAGCTGAATCCAAAGCCTCGGTGTCAGCAGGACCCTCCCAGGGTCCTCCCTGAATCTATGCCTTGTCATTTTATGTTAGGGTTTTTTTCAATAAATGGCAGGAATGAATTCTTGAAATTCTTCACTTACATTTTTCTCATAGTTAATAATTCCAGTAAAAAAGAGAGAGCCTTATTTCTTTATAGTTTTAAAAAATAAAACCCTAAGAGTATCTTTTTTGGCCCAGTTGAAGATGTGTGTTCATTTTTCAATCGAATACTGTGATTGGATGATTGAATATCCTGCACAGTCAGGGCACCCAGTGTCTTGGACATGGACTGAGTGAGAATTTAAGAAAAGTGTTTTTAGTAAAAAGAAGCCAAACGAGGCAAAGAAACACAGGAAAAGATAACCTGAAACTGATACAAAATTTAAATTGAAGTATTAAAAATAAATATTTTTGGGAAATTTAAGGGAAAATGATAATAAGAGATTTTTAAAATGAGGACAAGTTTATGCTAATTTAAATCTGTGTATTTGAAAATTTAGCTGATATTCATATAGTCCATGAAAGTATAAATTAAACAAAGCGTTAAATTTACTCATAACATAAATTTCCCGGATCATTACGAATTAAGAATAATTATAATAGCAAAAGTAGTTGAGCAATAACCAATCAGATTCACAGACTAAGCCTTCATGATCATTGTGCAAACATTAAATACTGTGAAATTTAATACTGAAAAGTATTAAAACAATCCACACAAAGGTATGAACAAAAATGACTCTATGGGATTGATAAACAGAAATGCAAGAATGGCCCAATATTAGGAAATATATTAATGTCTTTCACAACATTAATGTTTATACACACAAACACACACATAATCTGTTGGTGTCTTGTTCGTGCAGTTGGATGATTACTCCTTCAAAAGATAGAAAATTATTGAAAAGTATTATAGTCATATGTATCATTTATAATATTTTAGCATAATATTGTACACATTAAAATTTCTTCTTTTTTTTTTTCCGAGAGGGAGTCTTGCTCTGTCGCTCAGAGCTGGAGTGCAGTGGTGCAATCTCGGGTTATTGCAACCTCTGTCTCCTGGGTTCGAGCAATTCTCCTGCCTCAACCTCTGTGTAGCTGGGATTACAGGTGTGTACCACCATGCCTGGCCAATTTTTGTGTTTTTAGTAGAGATGGAGTTTCACCATGTTGGCCAGGCTGGTCTCTAACTCCTGACTTCGTGATTCGCTCTCCTAGGACTCCCAAAGTGCTGGGATTACAGGCGTGAGTCACCGCGTCCAGACAAATTTTTTAATAAATATCTTTACAACTATTTATTTGTCTCAAGTTCATGTGGAGTATGATCACCATAAATGTTGAATGATCATTGGCATAATATACAACAACCATAAAATTGTTGCAACCATGAATACTAATAAGGTGATTTGATGTTATTAATTGATAACTCTAGATGGAACAACAAATATTCAAATTTTAGGATATGAACAATTATTTTGTTCATTTTCTATATAGCTTACAGAATTTGAAAATATATGTACAACTCATTTTGTATAATGCATACATTATTTGATAATAGCAAAACTAAATTTTTAAACCCTGAAATAGCATTTTATGTATGAAGACTAAAATGCAGTATTATCTACATATGTATATATAGTATAAATATATGTAATAAAAGAATTTACTTAAAATAAACTTTTTCATTCTTTGCTTTAAATTAATATATAACTAACCCTTATTATTTCTAATTTTAATGAAGATAGAGCTACTTAGCCCAAGCCTTACTACTAGAAAATTGCATATCCTGGACTAAACAATTATATAAATTTAATCTGTTAGGGCTAATGCTAGAAGTTGCACCATATGCCCCATCAATCCCAGGTCCTGGAAAGGTGGCAGGTGACAATTCTCTCAGTTTTCAGTCTCTTTAGGAGGTTTCTTAAAGACAGCTGCCTAGGTATCAGAGGTATAAAATCCTGGTGCCCTAACCTCATCTTGAACAATTCTGAAGGATTATTTCATCTTCACAGCTCACTACAAACATGACTGAGGCCTTCGCAAAGACTACATTGAGGCCAACTTCTTTCTTTGCCCAATGTTGTTTCCATTCACAGGCGTTAACCCTGAGAGCACCCACTAATAAACATTGTGCACACTAACCTTTGTCTTATAGTTTGTGTCTTGAGGATTTCCACCTGTGACAGGGTCCTTTACACATCGTCTTCATTCTATTTGTGTACCTGCAGAAGGCTTTTTATGTTTCTATGGATATCACCAACCTTGCTAAGGAATTTGTCAAATCTGTATTGACACAGTGCGAGGTAGTATACTCTTGTATGATTGATCAAATATCGTCAATACGGGACCATAGATCCTATGTACAATACCTTTGTCCATAGAGTGTAGATGTTTGAAGTTATGTAAAACCTCTTGGTGAAACAAAGTCACAGTGTATTGTAAAATATTATATTATTGATCTTATCTAAAGTGTCCATAAAATGTTTTCTCTTCACTTCTTGGTGTATTGATTCCAGTTATTTATAGAAGAATAATATAAGTATTACCATGCTGATAGATCACTTTACATTATAATTTGCTTTTTCATATTTTTGAGAGCTGCTTGCCAATTAATATTGAGACATTATCAATGCAAATAACTAATATTAGTCAATTAAATATGCTATGCAAAAAGTTTGTTATTTTCAGTCACACTCCTATTTTAGGTTCCTCAAAGTAAAAATCTTTGATCTTTGTGGATATTTTGGTTAACTCAGCATTTCTTTTTGTTTACATTCATGGCTTTTTCAGGGTTTATGCAGTTAGATCTCAGAATCATGAATCATAAACTTATTTCAGAAAGAATTTGTTTCAATTCATTGAGGGAATATTGAAGTCTGAGCTGATAAAATGTAGAGGGTATTGTAGGGTGTAACATTGCTCTAAAATATATATACAGTTTTGAACTCTGCTCTGTGATGGACATGTTATTCTCTCAAATGTGATTTCAGTCAACAGTTGAGAGTCACTCCAAGAATGAGTTTTAAAAGATTTACTAGTCTATGTGTTTATGAATGTAAAAAGCATTTTTACAATTACCTTTTTTTAACTGTAGGAAAACTACCAAAATAATATTTCTTTTTCATTTCCAAAAAATATGATGAGTTGCTAATTCATACCATATATTGAAAACTAAATAAAATCATAAATGTGTATGCAAATATATATAGCAATATATTTTAAATATTAAAACCTTCTTTTAATAAATATACATTTTTCTTGTAACATAGAAATTGGAAATAGTTAACCAAAATAGTCTGAAAAGCAAAATGTATGTCATTAGTAAGCTAGTAGGAATTACTGTTTAAGTATAAAATATGATTGTTCACATTTATTTCAATAAGGAACTACATATAATTGTATCAGAAGGATCCATTGTGTTACACTCGTATTATTTGAGTATTAAAATATAAATATTTTAATATCCAAGCTGTTGCTTTTTATTGTGCATAGAGTTTATGATGCTATGCAATCATGATGCTATGCTATGATCCAATATTTATATTGGATCTCTAACAATTTTCTATTTAATTTTTGTATTCCATTTAGGGAAAGTACTTAGTCTCAACTTCTACCTTGAGAGTATAAATTCAGCATGACTTCAACTAGCAGACATGTGAATTAAAGGCCAGTTTATTATCTAGGAATTTTCAGAATAAAACATTTTTTTCTGTCATTGTGACAGACACTAACAGATATACTTGCGAGAATAATTTTTAGTTGACTGATGGCAAAAAAAATAAAATTGCCATAGATCTATACCAGAAACACAAAATAGAAATAGCACAAAATATTGATAAACACTGTCTTTAGATTTGAAGCAATATACCGATATGCAAAAGTTACTGCTGTTTTACCATAAATTTTCCACCTGGCTGTTTTCTTTTTTGCTCTTGGTAATTGCCACTATAGTCCACATCCTGTCAACTGCTTTGCTGTCACTTCCATCCTTTCTTGAAAGAGTCATTACTAGTTAATGGCAGGTGCTATTCATGGTTACTAAAACTGTATTAGGATAACACTGCTTATTCCACCTTAAAATGGAACCTGAGAGCTTAGAGCTTTTGGCCATGTGAGTTATCTTGAAAATATGACTTTAAGACCTTCTGCAGAGAGAAATACATAGTCAGCCCACCATAGTGCACAAAAATCATATTAATCTAGTGCCAAATTTTTCAAGATCTTGTGAGGTTCTCTCTGGTTTGAGTTTACTCATTGGGGATACATTTCTGGCACTCGCCTTGTCATTCAGGCACATAGTAAAACACATTTAAAATTAATTAATATGTAAAGGAACTATTTGTAGAGGTCTGTGTTGGGCCTTCTTCTGTCCTACCTTGAGAAACTAGGCCTAACATCTACAATAATGGAAGCAATTTAGATGTGGCCACACTTTTCTCCCAGCTCCTTGCAGTCTTCAATGGGCTCAACTTTATCTCATAGAGTCCTCTAAACAACTGAAGAAAAGAGCCCTTGCTTTAATTATCTTTGTATTTCCTGTGCCTAACATTTGGACATTACTAAGTATATATTGGTGAAAATAATTAATTGAATTACAAATCACTTGGCAGAGAAGCCACCTTTTAATTGCAACAAAAACATGCACACAAATTATTTTCATTTTTACCTAACAAAAATGTCAAATAATTTTCAGTTTCTAAACTTGACCAGAGTTTCTAAAACAATTATATCAAAATATTTTAATTTAGCTATTGTTGTTGAAGATATGTCCATTATTTTACATTGTACCAATTAAACCATTTTATTTTTACAGCAAAGTAATGCAAAAGCCTTAGATTAGATGAAGCTGTGTCATGATATCTAAGACTCCAGATTTTTTAATAAGAAAAAAATCCGTATGTGGAATAAAGAGATTGTCTGGAATCATGTTGTCCTATAGGACTTTCTGCAATTATGGAAGTGTCTACACATGTTTATAAACATTTTTTTTTCCAAGAGAATAACAGTAGCCACTTGTGGCTATTCCACACTTAAAATATGACTAGGACAAAAGAAAAATCATTTTTTAAAAAATTGTATTAATGTAAGTAATTTAAAACTTCATGTATATAGCTATATAAAGCTACTGAAAACCCTACTAGACAATTCATTCTAGAAAGTCGGAGAGAAAACAGAACTGCTCCAATAATACAAATGTCGTAGCTATGAGAATGGAGGTCATAGAATAAAAGGAAACAAAGAAAAGTATAAAACAAATAGAAAAGAAAAGTGTGTTTACTGATTGCCTATGAGGAAAATAATTTTCTTTCATTGTTTAGGTGGACTGTTAAATGTCTTATTAGCTGTCCAGAAATAATCAGATGCTCATTGGCCTGTGATAAATATTAAATCATTAAATTAATTCAAAATAATTTAACATTCAAAATAGATAGAAAAATGAAAGTTATTTAAAGTTGGTCATTTTTAAAACAAAGCATTTATTTAAGTGGCTTTTCAAAATCATCTAAATAATTATAACCATAATTCATCAAAATAGTATTCTTTCTTAAACACAGGGTTTAATATAGTAAAATTTTATAATATGCTCTGGATCATATATAATCCCTATATTTCTTTCAGTTACATTCTTTAAACTTAAAACCAACCAAAAAAATCTTAATTAAAATGTAAAACTTAAAGTATAAGAATACATAACTTTTTAATAAATAGACTCATTTTTACTCACTATAAATTAGAAATTATTGTGGTGAATTGTTTCAGGGGAAATAAAAACAGTTTAATAAAACAATTTAATAAAATTTTGCCCCTGAGTAAAAGCCATCAATAAAACACTAAATAAATATTCAGCACATTGGAGATTTTTGGGCAGAAAAATAGGTGTAAGGACTAATATCCTAGACTCTCCATCTTGGATGACAAAATGAAGCAAAACAGAACAGAACAGCAGAAGTTTGGAATCCATTAAAAAATGAGTCATATAAAACACACAGATATAAATCAATATGTCAGCTCAGAAGATGTAGCAATGGGATAATTTTAAAGTTCTCTGCTATTAAGGAAACCTTTCCTTGAACAGTTCTCTCTCACTCTCCCCACATGGAGGAAAGAAGATACATCCTTCCTACAGGAACTACACATCCTTACAGAAGAATCCAGAAAGTAAGGAGCTATACATTTTTCATCCCGTCAATACAGTTCTCCACTCTGATAGGTCAAGGGCTCCCTGCAAGAAAAACTTAGTCAGAATGTGAGAGTTGAGCCATGAAAGCAACTCTAGTGCAAAAGTATCATCTAGAAACAGGAGGCCAGAGAATTACAGACCACCTAATGAGAAAAATGAAAACATCATATAAATTATGATAGTTTGTCAAATTTTTGTTAGGATGCTATTTAAGTTGTTCACTGAAGAATAATTTTGATTTACAACTTTTTTGTTAACTATCGTAAACTCTGAGTTTTTTTTTTGTTTGTTTGTTTTTTAAATATAGAACTGCACTTCTTTACAAAGATTTTAATAACATACATTGGTATTGCTTCATACAAACTATTTTGAATAAGGCTTTGTATCAAAGCAAGTAAATAAAAATGAAGTTTATCATGGAAAAAGAACCAGATACAGTATCCAAAAATCAAACTATCTAGGACTCACTGAAGGAAAAGATTATGTTAAGATTTTCATTTCTTTTACAATTGGGTACTTCCGTTGTTTCCTTTCTACCTTGCAAACTTCTTTTCATTCCTCTCTCTCCTTTTCCTTCTGATTCCATTTTTTCTTCATTTTCTTTTCTATCTTTCTTTTAATCTCTTCATGCCATCTCTTTTTCTTTCCTGCCTGCTCTCCTCTCTTTTCTTCTCTCCTTCCCTTTCTTTGGTCTCTCATATCTTGGCTTCTCTTCTCTTCAGTGTGTCAACCTCTCTCAAATACATGCAGCCCACATTTCACAAATAATTAGTTTTCTGAGCAGGACAGATGAGACATCCTTCTACTTATCCCCACCTCAATTCTCAGCGGAACTGTGGCGGATACTGAAAGGGAAAAACTGACAGTAGCATCTCACCAGACTTATCACAAACTAACCTATTACTTGTAATGCATCAGAGTCATAACTTGAGCTGTTTATTTTCTGATTGACCCTCTGTATCCATCATTTGACCTTTTCTGCATCCAACTCTGTGTCTAAAGTTTGTTTTCTATAAACTTCATTATATAGGATCTGTTGCCTTCTGACATCCAGTTGTCCTTGGCTAATAAGAATAACTAATGGGACATTGAAGAGAAAAGATACAGGTAAGGATATTCCCTGCTTCCTCTTTGTCAGGCCACAGTGTTGACTGTTGAATTCACCTATTTGTATCCACAGCTCTTTTCTTGTAGTCTCCTTCTGATCTCCAATGATTATAGCTCTTAGCTCTTACCAGGGTGTGGTGAACCTGCTCTTCCTAACCAGACCCATGGATGTTCTCAGTCCCATGCTTATTTACCATTCCTAATTGGTTCATTTAAATATATTCATATTTCTCTAAATAGTTACTTTATTAAATGATCTACAACAACCTCTCATGAGTGTGTTATCAGTTTTTGCTGGGAGTCTGATCAATATGGTAATTAACATGAGTTTCAGGAATGGAACCGCAAAATTGATTTTTGGATTAAGTTGGTCATCTACTTGATTAGGAAGACTTAGATGGCTTCTTTGTCAGATGACAAGAAATGCTGGTAACCAATGACATAAAAATGATCCTCTACTGTAGCAGCAAATGAGTGAAGGCATCCGTCAAAACATTGGGAAATCAAGTGACATTAGTTCATAGTAGCTACAATAACAATAGTCATTACAAACATTATGGGAAGTACATGGAGATTCATGTATCTCCTTCCAGGAGCATACACAATGTAAAATACAAATTTAAGCATTTAATTTCAAGTTCAAGGCACGGGAGAAGAATCTTTTTTTTTTTTTTTTTTTTTTTTTTTTTTTTGTGAGGCGGAGTCTTGCTCTGTCACCCAGGCTGGAGTGCAGTGGCACGATCTCAGCTCACTGCAAGCTCCGCCTCCCGGGTTTACGCCATTCTCCTACCTCAGCCTCCCGAGTAGCTGGGACTACAGGCGCCCGCCACCTCGCCCGGCTAGTTTTTTGTATCGTTTTGGTAGAGATGGGGTTTCACCGCGTTAGCCAGGATGGTCTCGATCTCCTGACCTCGTGATCCGCCCCTCTCGGCCTCCAAAAGTGCTGGGATTACAGGCTTGAGCCACCGCGCCCGGCCAGGGAGAAGGATCTTAAGGGCCCTCTCTTTTCTTTAATGCAAAGTAAATTATTAATTGTGTGCCAAAGCAAAAAAGGGCTGTCAGCTGTTTGTGCACGCCTTGCAAACTAAGATTTTTAAAAAATGGTTAAAAACAAAATTATTAATAAAATAGTAATATTTTGTGACACATGAGTATTGTATGATATTCTTATTTTAATGATTATTAATATAATTTTATGGAAACAGAGCCATACTTACTCGTTTGCATGTTGTCATTGGCTGCTTTTGCACTGCAATTACAAAGAGAGTATTTACAGAAAAAAACACAGGACCAAGAAACTTGAAATGCTTACTATTTTAGAAAAGATATCCTTTTCTTTTTGATCTTTTTGTTTACTGACTTCAATTTTATCTTCTGAACCTCCCACTCAATACAGCATAATAATCGAGTTATAGCTCAATTGCCTAATACATAGGCCCTTCTTAAAATGTTCAATAAATGTAAGCTGCAGATCACAATCTTGACCAGGACAGAATCATGAAATCTGCCATGTATCCCTGAGGCCTACTCCCCTTGTATCTAAGTCCTTTCCCATAAAGAAATCAACATGGGTAGTAATAAAATTCCCCATGACAACAGAGAAAATTAGGTTATTATGAATCCAGAGAAACAGCAGTAAATATATTTATGAAGATAATTATATGACCATAAATTAAGAATAATTTCCTTTTTGCCTCTGGACAATTGGTAGTCTTAACATTTCACATAAGCATGGCTTTATGTAATCATTTTAATTAATTTAAATCCTGTCTCTCCTGTGGCTTCATTATGAAAGAAAACTAATTTTATGCTTAACAACATGTTCCAGTGCTCACCACTAATTTTTCCTAAAAAAGTAGTGGAAAGTAGAAACATTTTGTACATCCATGTCTCTGTACGATAAAGTATTGCCAAATATAATGCCTCTGAAATTTAATGATTCATATTACTGAACGATGTTTTTCTTAGGGTAACAATGGTCTGAATATGCATATAAGCTATCAAGGTTTTCTTTTTTGTTTTGCCATTCAGGGAAAAGGAAAAGTAAAGATGGCAAATGATTACAGAACAATATATATTTTTCTTCCTTTTTGGCTGAAAATAATTACTTCTTTCTCAAATTATGAATGTTATAAAAACAGCCATTGGAAGGTGTTATCAGAAGCAGTTGTGCTTCTGAGTACAAGAACTTACTAAACCTGTGACTAAAAGTTATGTTGTTGGAGACCTGGGCTGATCTACATTTTCAGTCAGCTAAAGACAGGTAATCTTTCAATTAACTGATAGATAATCAGATATTTATTCTTCCTACAGAGGTCCAAGTACAATAAAAAGTATTCATGAGGGGAATTGTCAGTCTCACACACTGTTACCAACATTTTTTTTTATCCTGCTGTCCAATATAATTCATGAATATGTGGAAGAAAAATAATACTATTGATTGAAAAACAACTGATATAAACATCCAGACAACAGAAGCTGGAGCAAAAATAGAAATGTATATACATGTAGCTTAGAATTGCCACTTTTGTAAAATGCTGAGTGAATATGGAAAGTCCCTGCACTTCACATGCATCAAGAAATACTTTCTATTAAGAAGAAGAGGCCCAGAAGAGTGAAATGGACATGAAACCCCAGTGAAACCAAACTGGACCAAAACTGCCCTCAGCAGCTGTCGTTTGCTCACACAATTTGCCAGCCCTCAGTGAAAACTGATTAGTGATTTACCCAGAATCACATTTTTGCCAACTTTTATAAATAATTATCTGTAATTTAATGTTTTCTATAATGTATCACCAAATTATATCATTTTATATATGTTTCATCTCTTGGATTAAAGAGATTTGTTGGGGGGTACTGAAGCAGACACTTAAAAACTCATGCTCTGAAGGGACTTGCATTTAGGTACATTTGCTTCTTCTCTAAGATTGTGCTAGATGCTCCTATTTCAAACAACTGCTTAGAGAAAGGTGTGTGAGATGTACATTCATGTTGGAACTATTTAGTAACCTTATGTGCCTGAATATAGTGCATCTATTTCCACAATCTCTCTCTGTCTCTCTCTCTCTCATCAAATACTAGACATGTATAACTATCTCTTTGAGACAAAATAAAGTTTTTTGAATACACTATCAAAGATGTTCAAACATTTTAAACATATGTATTTTTCCCTTTCAGTTACTTAAAATATTAAATAATCTTTGCTTTCATTCAGTATCATTTTTGTAAAGTCAAAATTAAAACTTGTTCTTAATTCATAATTGGTATCTGGAAGGTTTTATAAATTTATTTAAATGTTAAGCTTCTTAAAATGGTCACTGTCTGTTGTCCCATTGTAGGATCTTGTTATCTGTCTTATTTAGTATTCTGTAAGGCTTTTATATTTCAATTATTTCATCTGTTTTTATTAATAATTCATGATAAATATTCCTTCAAATACTTCTGAATTTTGCACTCCTTTTGGAATTCCAATTTCATGAGAAGGAAATACTCCTGTCCTCATCATATAAATGCTGTCTCTTCTAATTCTGACCTCATGTTTTTGAACTTTGCATATATTTCCTGTCATAACTTTATGACATGTAGTGAAGTTTCTCAATATTACCTTTCAGTTCAATTATTTGCTCGTTAACTCTATCCATTTGGATTTGATTCACCTGCAGAGTTTTTATTTCAACTATTATATTGTTCAGACCTGGAATTTCTCTTTGTTTCATTATTTTATCAGGTTATTCCTACTTATTTACAATATTACTTTATGACTTTTTGAGGGTGTTTATCATGCTTGCATAAGATTTTTGATCTCTGTATTACATTATTTTCTGTACTTTTCTATTATAGATTTCATAGTGCATTTATTTTTCTTTAAGACCATTGTAGTCGTCAGAAAACTAGTATGATTTTTTTATAAGCTCAAATTCCCCTGAGATTATCAGCTACTTTGACAGGTAAAATACATCAATGGGAAAGACCAAAACTAAGCCCTAATCACTCTTGATTCTTTAATGGACAGGTGAGAAAGTTCTCCAGGGCAAAGAATTACCAACAATATTGTGATGTTAATTTTACATGTCAACTTGGTTAGGCCATGGCTTCCAGCTTCTGGTCAGACACTAGTCTAGATGTTCTTGTGAAAGTACTTCCTAGATGTGATTAATCTTTATATCAGCAGTCTTTGAGTAAAGTAGATTGTCCATAACAAACCTGCACATTATGCACATGTACCCTAGAACTTAAAGTATAATAATAATAAATAAATAAATAAATAAATAAATAAATAAAAGGAAAAAAAAATGGAGAAAACCTCATCCAGTCAGTTGAAGACCTGTATGGGTAAAGACTAAGTTCATCCAAAGAAGAAGAAAGTGACTGGAGACTACCTTTGAACTTGAGCTGCAACATCAACTCTTCCTTGGGCCTCTAGCTTGCTGGCTTGGCCTGACCTGCAGTTTCACACTTGCCACCCTCCACAATCATGTGAGCCAGTTGTTTAAACTCCCTCTCTTTTAATAGATGATAGATGATATATGATAGATAGATACATAGATACAAAGAGGTATATAGATAGATAGATACATAGATAGATACATAGATAGATACATAGAAGATAAACAGATACAGATATAAGCTAATATATAAATGTATATTTATAGATTTATGTGAGTATGTATGCATATACTATTGGTTGTAGCCTGAGATTGACTCCTGATGTCTGTTTCTTTCTCTATTATTGGTCGCTGTATTACAGAGATACTCCCTAAATAGTCACAGGTCTTTGTTAAAATGTTTTCTTCTTTGTGGAGATAACCTATCATTCAAATTTTGAAGTTGACTGAAGAGGAGAACAATCTCACGTTATTCATCAATCCTTCTTGTCCCTGTTTTGACCTACATTGACAATGCAGCTAGCATGTTCTGCAAATTATGTGTATTAAATGCATCTTGACATGGTATGATGGTTTGATTTGTAACTCCATGGTAAGTCAAGAAGCATCTGTATTTGCAAGTTATCCTTATCATGCAAATACTCATGCACACACATATATACACACATACAACCCTTTATAATAATTTTGTAATGATACATTATTGTAAATGCTGTTACACATAACAAATTAAAGGGTTTATACGAAGTTGTATGTTTAAAATAAAATTTGATTGGAGGTATTCAAAGCTGATAGACAAAGAATACTTACAACAAATAAATATGAATAAGGTAATCGGCTAGCTGCTTCCTGATGAGGTCACTAGATTTCCTCATCTCACATCATAGAAAATAAATAACAAATTCATTAAACTTTTAAATAAAAATGTTAATACCTAAGAAAATATCTGTGAATAAAAGGATTCTGTGTAAAGATATGTATTTTCTAATAGTGAAAAAAGAAAGTAATAATGAAAGCCAATAACAATAAAAAAAAGAGCATGGATAACTAAATATAATATTAAAAGTAATGAAAGAGAGCAGCAGAGTGTTAATGTATTTAATATCAGAGAAAATTTTTTACAGAAATACTAAAACCTTAAATATAATTAAGTAAATACAATTAATTAGCATTAAGTTAAAAATGAATGCAAATCCAATTAAAAAATTACTAATATAATTAGTAAGTAAAATCTAACCTGATTTGTGATTTTATGAAGGCTGTTTGTTTTTGTTTTTATAATTTTCAAAATGCGCAAGCAGGTCACTCCTTTCTCTTGTCACATTAGAAAACATTGGGAGCAATTATAGTGAACAAAACTTGTTAAGTAACAGTAAGACAAGCACTTTATTTTTACTTCTGATTGATAAAGTTTATTTAACCATAAAATTACAAACAGACATTTGCCTGCTTAATATATGCCAAGCATATGTGATGCCAAGCATATATGTTAGTTGTTATTATGATACAATAATTACTTTATTCAATATCACAGCAATCTTATACAAAGTTTTTGCTTTTATTTTAAAGCGGGTAAAATGGAGGAAGAAAGACTTTATGTACCTATTTCGAGTCTTAGTAAGATCCAGAAAAGGAACATGAGCCTGCCCATAGATAAAACCAGAGATCCTGGGTTTGAGAGGCTTGTGTGGATTCATGATGTATGTGGTGTGTGTTTACGGTGAACTAAGTAAATAAACCTTGCAGTAAATATTTGTAATCTGTTATAGAAATGTGATGAGCAAGTTTAGATCTCTTTCACATCATAAAATATGATGCATATGTCTTTTTTAAATGTAAGATGACTAATCTATTTTTATTTTATTTCATAGAAAGATTGGCATGTGTAGTTAGAAAAGAATGGTCCTTCAACATAGAGTGTTTAAGAAGCGCTCGTCTAAACTATTCTGCTCTCTAACCTTTGTTTATGGCAAAATTGTATTTGTTTTTATCATAATTTTGGACATACATTTACAAAAACTATTATAATTTTTACATCTATTTTCCATTGGCTTTTATGCTCAGTAAATGATTTTGTTTCCTACCCAAATGTGAGATAAACATATAAATATACTTTTTAAATTTTTATTATGTTGTTGTTTAACTTATCTGAAATTAAATTTAAAATTCAAATATATTTTGATAAAGATTGTGAATATATAATAACCTCCACTGAAGCATTAAAAAACGGCCTCAACACTAGAATTTCAGTAGGTTCCATTCATATATATTGTATTCCATTCATATATGTTGGTCAAATTTTAGAACGTTTGAAATATTTCTTAAAAAGAAATAAATATATTTAAATTTTTCATTTTTTTCTCAGACTATGAGTAATAGGGAAAGACTTATCCAACCAATTGTAAATAGACACTATGAAGAGTCAATATATACTTCTAGGTTAAGAACTCATAAAATAATCCATAAACAATATAGGAAATATAAGTATACATAATATGCATATGAATATGTTTGTATGATCTATCTATAGATGTATATTTATATATATGTCCTTGTAATTTGAAAATGAATAAGCTAGGTATTCATCATTTGTTATAATATTGATAACCAATGTCTTAGCACCATTTGCTGAGAGATTTCCTTCCTCATTTCTCTGTGACAGTTGCTGTACCACACGTTTCAACATCAGCCTTTGTCTGTAGCTGACCTCTCCATTCTCTTCAGTTAGACTCTTTTTTGGTCACTATAAGAACACCACACTGCTTTAATTGTAATTTGTGTATAGCATCTTTCGCTATTCAACAGGGCAAGTCACAAGCTGTGCACTCATTATCATTATTATTATTTTGTCTTTGAATTATCTTTGTAAATATACAGTTACCTATTAAGTTAAAGATAAAATTTTTGAATTTTAGTAGAAATTATGGCACTTAATCCTTTGGAAAACTTCTTGAATAACACTTTTATAGTGAAAGCCTTTTTTTCAAAAAGTAATGAATTATTTGTGCATTAATTTAAGATTTTTTCATTTGCCATTAATAAATATATACAAAATATTCCAAGTGAATGAGTCGTCTTATTAACATGTAGCATGCTTATTACATTATGCCACTATTTAAAATGTTATCTCCTCTTATTTTCAATTACATTTTCTGACTAATTTTCCCCAACGTGTAGCAATTCAAAGAAGTTCTAATATTAATCTTCTATCTGGAAAGAAATTCTAACCATTGTTAAAGTAATGCTAATGATTATTGTATGGATAATCTCTGGTTTTGAATATATACAATTAAATCATCTTCTAAGAGTGACAATTTTATCCTTTAGAATCCTCAAGTGTGATTAGTTTACACATTTTTGTTCTATTAGAAGCTGTAGTGAAGACTCTATACAATAATGTAGGATAGAAGTTGTAATAGTAGGTATTATTGTTGGTTCATGTTATGAAAAATTCATTAATTCCTTCTCTCATTTTTCATAGATGTTTCTTCTAATAATATACTATGCTTTTCTCTTCAGAAATTGTATTCGTTTAAATGTTTAGCTCATTAATTTTTCATCTTTGTCTTTTTATTTACATAGACACAAAGGTACAGTGGTCAATTTACTCATGGGTAACACAAGTCTTAACTAGTACTTAATATTAATAGTGGTTTTAAAATGACACAAGAAAAGAGTTATAGCACAAACCAAATCAGTGTTTGTGGGACCACTAATACATTTGATATGTTTTGGTTTTGGAATTACTGAAGATTAATTGCTTGTGGTTCAAAGTGCCACAAATCTTGTACATCATATAAGCCTGTTCTAGTCATGTTTCTATGTTACATAAATGGACATTTATGTACGACAAAAAATCTTGCTGTATCCTGCTAAAAGCATTACTAGATTTGTAGTTAATACAAGATGATCTTTCTAGTCTCCATTTTTATTTTAGGTAGTGAATCTTATCTGTTGCTATTTTGAAAAGTCTGGTTTAACACAGAACTGCCTCAGATGTCCTAGAGGAGGGAGATTTAGGTAAAAATTCTCTGTTAACATATTTATTTTCAAATATGCATTTGAGTATATACATTTTTCTCTAAATACCACTGTTGGTCCCCCAAATTTTCTTGTGTAGTATTGTTTTAGTACACAATTGTGAACACATCATCTTTAGTATTAATTTTTCTGTTTCTTAGAATCTTATTGAGGTCATCCATATTTGTGAGTATTTCATACATTGATTACACTGGTGATATAAAAAATGGAACAAAGTTTGTTATACAGTTATGTTAAACATGAAAAATTATGCTTTCAAGTTTTCAAATTGTGTTTTCTATACAATTTGAGAAAAGGTGAAAGTGATATTCTAGTGTCTTCTACCTCTCTTATTATCTGTTACAAGTTACTTCATACATTTCAATGCATGTAAACTTGGCATGTACATTTTATTATTGACATACTCATTTTGTCAATAAAAGAGATGGTTTATATGTTTCATTAGATTATATTATTCTATCTGATGTTAATATTGACATTTCTTCATTTGAATGACACTTTGTACAATATTTGCCTGATAAATTTCAACCCATTTGATACATATTTCCCTTTGATATCTTTTATTTTACTATTTACTTTTGGGCTTTTATTTCACGAGGGTAGGTGAATCATCTGTTTATCTCTATCTCTTTCAGATATATATAGAGTATGTAATCTATGTTAGATACATACCTAGTATGATGAATGGGGATACATATATAAAATGTAATACAGATAGTACAGGTATATAAATCTCTAATATGTATCCTTGTATATTAGATATATACATAAATCTCTGTATATTAAATAGACAAGACATATTATTGATTAAATGATTATAGCATTGGCATATATGAAATATGACGATAACGCAATACATTTGTTCACCAAATGAGATAATTAGTTATTGCATGACACTAGGCAAACACCTCCCCATGCCAGGTGCACACCAAAATGTAAAATACTTTGGGATTAATCATGAATTAAAATAAAGTGACTGCTGTATGCATGCATATAATACAAATGCTATTTCTTTCACTGTGCCAAAATCGACCTATAGGTAAGATTTAGATAATTTTAATAGAAGAACCCAATATAAACCATTTTGCCTAATCATGCAAATATAAAAATAGTAGGTGACAAAATTAGATATTTAAAAGTTAAAGGACATGAAATAAAACATTAAGTGCATTAGTATTTTCATGTCACAGTGTTGGACTTAAACACATAATGTAAATTTTATATAAGTCACATAGATTTTTAAAGTATTTGAAATTTAAACGTTAACTAAAGAGTTTTCAGAAAAAGAAGAGTTGCTCTTTTTTTCAGGCAAAGAAAAGTTTTTGTTTATCTGTCTTTAAAAAAAATTGTGTATAGATAGATCCACAGAGAGAGTAAGAGGGAGGATGTTAGGATAGCTGATTAGTCAATGCACAGAATTTAAATCATGCTATATCAGTTACCTTTTCCTATGCAACAACTAACCACTGAGACTTAAGGACATTCACACTAAATATTTATCACACATCTTTGGATTTTATTTGATCAAGCAGGGCTCTGTGAATAACTGCTAATCTCTGCAGCTTACGCATTTTTGAGTTGGATAACATAGGGTGATTTTGGGAGACAACTCAGTTTTAACTGTCTCTTATCCTGGAATCATTCTGTAAGACCTGGTATACCCTCTACATTGAAACCTACCATACTCAGAGCTGATTTTACAATGTGTAAGTTTCTTAAGCCTCATCAAATTGGGCGCTTAAATGGGATCCTTTTATGATCTGAAAATTATACCTTAATAAGGCTATCAAAAAGTACATCTACAAAAGGAAGATATCAATGATCACACACAATAGCATTGAATTTAATGATGCATATTAGTAAACTACTTTGAAGCAGGTTGTTACTTCATCCTATGTAGTTCCACGATGCAGAAACATTAGTGAGATTGACATTGTTACTGGTTTTGTGTGGGAAAAAAAATGTGCCTTTTTAGGCGGAAGCCTGGTCAGGATCTCTGATCATGAGGAGAGCGATAATGAAGTAGACAGATAATACACACACACACAGGAGAAATGATACCAGTGTCTGGTTTTCATCCAGGAAGTGATGCAATCATGAAATATCCACACAGATACTTTGAAAAAAGATCTTAATACTCTTAGCTCTTTCTCTCATATCAGGCTGTGTTGAAAGAAGAAAATTCCAGAGTTGTTTTCTCTGGAAAGACAAGATAGGACTCCTGGTGATTTATAAGCTCTACCTAAAATACTTCACTTGGGCATCAGAGTAAAGGAGGCAAAACCCTTCCTAATCACTATTTTCAGATAGTCAACTGTAGCTATCACTCAGGGCACAATTTGAAGACTATGTTGTGATTCTGCAAACTACGTTGCCATTCCAGTACAAATTTCACAGGTGTATAATGGCAACCACGTGTACCCTGATTGCATCAGCTTTGGCCATGGTGTGATCACTGTTCTGCAGGATGTTATAAGCTGGTCTGGGATAGCAACTCAGTATAAAATAGTATTCCTGAAACATCATCGGCATGTCTTCATCATGCTCAATCAAATAAAGATGTTAGAGGAAGCTTTATTTTAGAATCCTGGATCTGACTTGAAAATGGCATGAGGAAAAATAAAGTTGTAATTGAATGGAGTAGTTGAATAACAATACCAAGAGAATTTTATTCTCACTAATCTTCTAAGAACCAGCTTCTCCTCTCACCCAGGCAATGCCAGGGGGTATTCTAACCACTGTAGAAACTGATGTGTCTAAGAGTCAGTGGATAGAAATCATAGAAAGCAAAAGTAAAAGAATGAAATCAGCCAGGAGCCGAGGCTCAAGCCTGTAATCCCAGCACTTTGGGAGGCCAAGGTGGGCGGATCACAAGGTCAGGAGATCGAGATCAGCCTGACCAACATGGTGAAACCCCTTCTTTACTGAAAATACAAAAAATTAGCCAGGCCTGGTGGCACACACCTGTGATCTCAGCTACACAGGAGGCTGAGGCAGGAGAATCGCTTGAACCTGGGAGGCATGGAGGTTTCAGTGAGCCGAGAGTGCCACTGCACTGCAGCCTGGGGGACAGAGTGAGACTCTGTCTCAAAAAAAATAATAAAAATAATAAATAAATAAATAAAAAGAATGGAATCATGTAAAAAATGTTCAATCTATGTTTTAAATAGATGCTGCTCAACTTCATAGCCTTTATAATTTTCTCCCAATCTCCCATGATACCAGGTATCAAGATTAAAAAGGAAATTTTCATTACATGTGGTGTGGTAGTTTCTGTTTACATACATTTTTAGAATACATTATGTCATCTTTTTACAGGAAAGAGGCAGAGGAACAGTATTAGGTAAAACACTTATAACTCTTATCTGTAAAGTTCTTTACTATAATTCTGATAGTATAAACATACATATGTATATGTATAAACATACATAAAATTTGTTTAAACCGTCAAAATCAGATGGAACCCAGAATTTACTGACAAATAGGTTATAGTAACTACTTCAGTCACTAGAAGTGTGTAGTAAATAGGAAACATATCATTTCTATCATAGAGAAATGGAGAAGGACGTTGTAATAATTTAATTGATGTATAATATGCTAAAAGTACTGATTACTCAACTATGTGGGGGAAAGTCCCACTCCCTTTGGGCGATTCAAATTCTTGTGGTCGTCTGGGTGTTAGTACATGTATTGCTTTGCATAAAGCACTATAAAAAGTGCTAAAAGATAAATAATGAATGGATAGTTTACGTATCTATTGGAAAAAATACTAAAAAGTCAGAAGATAGACTAGGAGAAAAGAATGTTTGATAGGATGTTTGTAAGATTTTTCCCTAATCACTGGATAGAGAGTGGCAGGGGTGTGTCAGTGAAATTCTGCTAGAGAAGAAAGAAAACAGGTGACCTATTTAAGGTCTTTGTAATAATGTTGACAGTAGTTCTTCTGGTAAATAAACTAATGGTATCTTCTAAGAGTCTTTACCTATAGAATGCTTTTAACTGAGTGGCTCTGATGTATTATTTCTTATAGTAAACAAATCTAGAGATTGTACATTTATAATAAATGGATCCAGTAACTTGTCATAAAAGCTTTGTTAACTGTCTCTAATTGAAATGGTGATATCTCACAAGTTAAATTTTTTCCTGCTGCATGAGTATATTCACCTTGTTGGGATAAAGACTGCATGTCTATCTGGAGAGGAAAAGTTCAGTTTAGCCAACATGTGGTTATTAATAAATGCTTGACAAATAAGGAGCTGATTTGTGTGAATTGAGCTAGTATCCTGTCTAAGCTAGTGTCTAAATTAAATACAGGTATAGAGCTTTCATATTCGTCTTATGTAAATAGCATATTTATATGCATAAATAAAAATTATATGTATGTGTGTTTATATATTTATGTGTGTGTATATATAATACGTACATAAATTTTTCTCTCTAAAATATTTTTTATCTCTTCCTATAGCTGTAAGATCACACCAAATTAATTATTTTAGAGATTGTCTATGCCTCCTCTTTCTATTGTATCAAATTTTTTCCTGCCATACCCTTACATATTTTTTCATTTAGATGCTATATTACGTAGCCTCAATAAAAAATTCTACTTGCTATGTTTATACATCCTGTATTTATATATACTATAGATATGTATATTTAACTGTCATTGGCTTATAGAATGCTTAAATTAACTTGGAGATAACATCTCACTTTAAAAATTAGATTATTTAAAGACAAAACATGTCATGCAACTCAATCTGATACTACCTTCCCTCTGTTGCTTACTAGATTTTTATGAAATTTGTAATATGTATGTAATATACCATTGCTCTTTAGCTTTGATTTTAGAGTGCTCTTTTCTCAGTTAAGTATTTTAATTTTTATGAATGGTTTAATAAATAAAAGAATTTGATTCCAGTAAAGTTGGAAAATTTTCTGAACCTCCTTTTTTTTTTTACTTCATTAGTTGATTCAATTAGGATTCTTATAGAAAAATTATTAACAGTAAATAATTATAATTAGAAGTGTTTCTCCCTTGCCAACTTACATACTATATTATGTTTGCCTCTTTAAAAGTATTGATTAATCTTATCAGAAAAATTCATATTAACAGGAAATAAGTCATCTTTGATTCTTTTCTATTAACATGAATATGTATTCTATTTCCTCATTAAATACATCAAACTTTCAGATTTATTAATAACAATGAATATCACCCATTTTCTGGCTTACTATGAGTTTATTTGTGCTTTAATTGGAATTAGATGTTCATTTTTTTACTTTTATTTTAGGTTTGGGGGTACAGGTGAAGGTTTGTTATATAGGTAAACACATGTCACGGGGGCTTGCTGTACAGGTAATTTCATCACCCAGGTATTAAGGCCAGTACACACCCAATAGTAACTTTTCTGCTCCTCTTACTCCTCCCATCCTCTGCTTTCAAGGAGACCCCAGTGTCTGTTGTTTTCTGCTTTGTGTCCATAAGTTCGTACCGTTTAGCTTCCACTTAGAAGTGAGAAGATCCAGCATTTGATTTTCTGTTCTTGCATTATTTTGCTAAGGATAATAACCTCCAGCTCCATCCATGTTCCCGCAAAAGACATGATCTTGTTCTTTTTTATGACTGCATACTATTTGATGGTATATATGTAAAATATACATTTTCTTTATCCAATCTATCATTGATGGGTAATTATGCTGATTTCATGTCTTTGCTATTGTGAATAGTGCTGCTATGAACATCCGTGTGCATGTGTCTTTATAGTAGAATGATTTATATTCTTCTGAGTATATACCCAGTAATGAGATTGCTGGGTCGAATGATAGTTCTGCTAGAAGCTCTTCGAGGAGTAGCCACCCTGCTTTCCACAATGGTTGAACTAATTTACACTCCTACCAACAGCGTTTAAGTGTCCCTTTTTCTCTGCAACCTCTCCAGCATCTACTGTTTTTTGACTTTTTAATAATAGCCATTCTAATTAGTGTGAGGTGGTACCTCATAGTTTTTATTTGCATTTCTCTAATGATCAATAGCCTTTTTTCAGATGCTTGTTGGCTGCATGCGTATCTTGTTTTGAAAAGTGTCTGTTCATGTCCTTTGCCCACTTTTTAATGGGGTTGTTCGTTTTTCTCTTGTAAATTTGTGTAAGTTCCTTATAGATGCTGGATATGTTAGACCTTTGACAGATTCATAGTTTGTACATATTTTTTCCCATTCTGTAGGCTTTCTGTTTACTCTGTTGATAGTTTTTTTGTTTTTTTTGTTTTTGTTTTTTTGTTTTTTGGTTTTTTTGGCTGCACAGAAGCTCTTAAATTTAATTATAACCCATTTGTCAATTTTTGCTTTTGTTACCATTGCTTTCGGTGTCATTGTCATGAAATTTTTGCCTGTTTCTATGTCCAGGATGGTATTGTCTAGGTTGTCTTCTGGGGTTTTTATAGCTTTGGGTTTTACATTTCAGTCTTTAATTGTTTCAAAGTTGATTTTTGTATATGGCGTAAGGAAGGGTCCAGTTACAAACTTCTGCATATAGCTACCCAGTTATCCCAGCACCATTTATTGAATAGGGAGTATTTTTTCCCATTGTTTGTTTTGTTAGTTTTGCAGAAGATCAGATAGTCGTAGATGTGCAGCCTTACTTCTAGATTCTCTATTCTGTTTTACTTAGTCCATGTGCCTGTTTGTGTACAAGAACCATGCTCTTTTCATTACTGTAGCCTTGTAGTATAGTTTGAAAGTCAGGTAATGTGATGCCTCCAGCTTTGTTCTTTTTGCATAGGATTGCTATGGTTATTTGAGCTTTTTTTTTTGGTTCCATATGAATTTTAAAATAGTTTTTTCTAGCTCTGTGAAAAATACTGTTGTCAGTTTGATAGGAATAGCATCAAATCTGTAAATTGCTTTGGACCACGCAGCCATTTTAATGTTATTGATTCTTTCTATCCATGAGCGTGGGATGTTTTTCCACTTGTTTATGTCTTTTCTGATTTCTTTGAGGAGTGTTTCGTAATTCTCACTGTAGAAATCTTTCACCTCCCTGGTTAGCTGTCTTCCTAGGTATTTTATTCTTTTTGTGGCCATTGTGAAGGGAATTGCCTTTACAATTTGGCTCATCATTTGGCTGTTGGTGGTGTATAGAAATGCTAGTGATTTTGTATCCTGCAACTTTGCTGAAGTTGTTTACCAACTTTTGGACCGAGACAATGGGATTCTATAGATACGAAATCATGTCATCTGCAAACATAGTTTGACTTCCTCTCTTCCTGTTTGGATGCCCTTTATGTCTTTCTCCCAATAGATGCAGAAAAGTATTTCAATATTCAACATCTCTTCATTTTAAAAACTGTCAATGAACTAGGTATTGAAGGAACATACCTCAAAATAATAAGAGTCCTCTATGACAAACCCACAGCTAACATGATATTGAATGGACAAAAGCTAGATCCATTCCCCTTGAAAACCAGCACAAGACAAAGATGCCCTCTCTTACCACTTCTATTCAGCATACTGTGGATTTTTATCAATGACAGTTTAAAATATATTAGTATAATTAGATATATTTTTTCTATCCAGAGGTAATAAATATTATACATTAGACTAATCTCCTAATTTTGAATTACATTTGCATACACAGAAGAAATGTCACTTTCTCTTGATGTATCATGCTATTCAAATAGTACTTGGGTTAATATGATACTAATTTATTCAAGATGTTTATAGTAATATTCATAGATGAAAGCGATCTGAATTATTTATTGTGTTTTCCTTTCCAGAAGGCAATATCAGAGTCTTTATGTCAGCATTATATAAAACATTGGAAAACTATATATATATGTGTGTGTGTGTGTGTGTGTGTGTGTGTGTGTATAAATGTGTTAGGAGGGTCAGTGTAACCAGATTGTGAACAAATGTAGACATGTGAAATTCTAACAATATTTCAGACTAAAGAGCTATATTTTTATCTCTTCCAGTAGCTAGTTTTCTGGAACATTTTGGCTCTATTTTGATGAATGAAGGGGTAAAAGAATGATTAAAATGTACATATCAGTAAATGAATGAATGAGGTACATTGAAGGGAAATGATTCTTGACAGACGCTAATAGTACTCTTTCAGACACACATAAATTTTGAACCTTGTTTCAATATTACTTGATGAAAATATGCATATGAAAGACTATGTCTACGTGAGCCATAAACTTCAAAGATACATTTAACATTTAACAGAATGTGACATTCAAAAAAAGATGATAGCTAGATCGCATACCTTGTAATAACCACTTCATTTCTTTTTATGGAGAAATCAGTAATGTAGAATAAATTCTGAAATTATACTTTAAGATAAATCCACAAAAATAAAAACCATCTTTAAGGGCAAAAATAAAAGATTAAGTTAACATCTAGTATAATTTAATATTTTAAAATTATCTTTCTTGCAGGTATTTAAAAGTAAAATTTTGCTTTTCGTGTAATATTGGTTTCAATACTCAGAATGTTTTTGCCTAGGGTGTAGGGAAAAACTAAACATCTCTTCCAATACATAAAGTTTAAAAACAAAATATAAAATGGCTAAAATGTTTTCCATTAACATAGCTATTAGTTTTAAAAGTTTAAGAATATTTATAAGTATAGACTGAATATTCCTTATCTGAAATGTTGGGACAAGAAGTGTTTGGGATTTGGGATATTTTTGGATTTTGGAATATTTGCATACATATAATAAAATACCTTAGGAATAAGACACAAGCCTAAACACAAAATTTATGTGTTAATTTTATTGTATAAAATTATCTTCAGGCTTCGTGTATAATGTGTATGTAATGTACACCTTATACATGTAGCCTGAAGGTAATTTTATGTAATTTTTAAATAATTTTATGCATAAAACAATGTTTTCACTGTGTTTTATCTAAGACATGTCACATGAGGTCAGGTGTGGAATTTTCTTTCTGTGGTATCATATCAGAACTCAAAAAGTTGCAGATTTTAGATCATTTCAGATTTCAAATTTGTGAAATAGGGATGATCAACCAGTATACCAAATGTCCATCATTCAAAAAGTTAAAATTCATAGTAAAGAAGCCAGGATGTATAACCATAAAAAGAAGGAAAATCAATTATTTAAAGTTGATTCCCAACTGGCATAAATTATAGCATTAGAAAGAACATACATCCATACATATATTTTATATATTCAGTAAGCTAGAGAAAGACTGAGAAGTAAAGCTATGGAAGATTCATAAAGACACATAGATTAACTCAGGAATCTTAGCATGTTTGAGATGGAAAATTTACTGTTTAGGATTAACAGTAGTTTATATTGCAGAAGAAAGGATTATGAAGAGACATAGAAACTACTCAAAATGACAAACACAGAGGAAAAAAATGGAAAGAAAATGTATGTTTGCTGGAAAATGTTAATAATTCCCTGAAGGATAAGGCACAGGCCAATTGTTTTTCCAATTTTGACTAAAGTTAGGAATCCACAAATCTAAAATGTCCAAAAAGGGTAAACAATCACAAAAAGCTAAGAAAAAATGCACGATGATGTCATAATTAAAGTGTTTAGATAAAGAGAGAACGATGAAAGAAAAATCTTAAAAACATCCAAGGAGAAGAGGTACATTATTTAAAGAGAAACAGAAAATAGTGACAAGTGATTTCTTAGAAAAAGAAATTCAAACTAGAAAACTTGGGATCATCATTTTTAAAAATAGTGAAAGAAAATATACATGTCTACCTGGAAATCTAAACCCAGTAAAAACATCTTTTAAAACTACAGGTGAAATACAGACTTATTTAGATATATAAAAACTGAAATAATTTATCACCAACCAACTTAGCTATAAGAAATATTAAAGAAAATTCTTCTTGCAGAAGAAAACAGTAAGAGATGAGAAACTGAATCTGCATAAAGCAATGAAGAGCATGAGAAATGGTATCTGGACAAATACATACAAAATAGTTTTTTAAAAATATTATTTATGTTTAAAATAACTTCAAGTGGGTAGAAATTGCAAGAGGTACTCCACCGCCATAAAAACCTGTGCTGGGAATTCTCTTTCTCTCTGAGGAACTCAATCTATCCCCTTCACAGGTCAGAGAAACCAAGGAGGGGTAGAGAAGGCACTCGTAGAGGGGTGATTTCATTCCACAATGAGCATTCAGCCACGAAAGCCTATTATTCCCAACATCTGTGAGATATCCCACCCAATGCTGGCTTAGACGGTCAATCCAGCAGCACCAAGAACAAGCAAGCAGATCAAAATAACAATAAAAAAGTTATGATAATTAAAGTATCATTGGAACAGGAGTCCACAAATATGGGCCAACGTATGTGTGCTAATCTTAAATAAATCTTAAAACAAAGTATTTAAGTAGGTCTTAGAGTCTACCAATGTAAAAAACAAATGATCTAAGATACTATTGAAAAGTGCATATCATAAAAAGAACTAAGAAAATCACAGTCTGAAAGAGAAAAGACAATTAATGCCAACACCAGGATGAATAAAATGTTTGAATGACCCAATGAGAATTTCAAAGCAGCCATCATAAAAATACTTTGCCGTTCACACATTATCATAAAACAAAATACAAAAAAGTAGAAAATCTGAGCAAAGAAATATGAATTATATAAGAGGATCAAATGCAAATTACAGGACTTTGATTTGTAAATAAATAATTTTTAAAAATTTGCTGGACAAGCTTAATATTGAGTAGAGATGACAGAGGATAGAAACAGTGAGCTTAAGGATAGATCAACGTAGTTAATACTAAACGAGAGAGAAAGTAGGCTAAAAATAAATGACAGAAGTCCAACGACTTGTAGCACTGTAAGACAAGATCAAGTTTCATTAGTATAAGAATTGCAGAGTAGAGAAAAAGTGTGGGTTTGAAAGAGTGTTTAAAGAAACATGGCTGGAAGCTTTCAAAATTGGCAAAAACCATTAATGTGCATATTTAAGGAATCTAACATAAACTTCTGTAAGAATCTCAAACATAAACTTCATAAACCCATATAATATCCATCATAATCCAACTCCTGAAAACTAGAGACAAAAAAAAAAAAATTATCAAAGCAGCCAGAGAGAAATGACACATTGTCTACAGGATAATGTCAATTTGAATGACAGCAGGTGGGAGATAGGTGTGACTGTCAAAATGCAAGAGGGAGGATTTTTAGCACTTTGTGTTAATGATGTACAAACCTCCACATGTGATAACACTGTACAGAAATACACACACAAATACAGACACACACACACGAGTAAAAGTAATCTGAATAAGATCAAAGAAAGTGGCTCCTATCATTGTCAGTACATTTTTATAACACTATAGATTTTCAAAATGTTGCTACTGGAGTAATTGGGTAAGTGATACACAGGATCTGTTACAACTGCATGTCAATTTGTATATGAAACAAGAAGACTAAAAATTTTTGAATATTAATATATCTATTAAAATCAACAGTTATTAAAATTCTTTATTACAGAAAATAAAAAAACACAATTTTAAAAATCCATATTAAGATAGCTTCATGAATTCACTTTGATTTAAAAAAATTAAAAATTATATTATTTTAAAGACAGTTACTAATTCATTGAGCTCATGAACATAGAGCTATTTTCCCCAATGACATACTACCAACTGGAATACAGTACAGTATAAAAAACATAGTGCATCATGGTCTAATAGGATTTATCCTTCAAAGAGAGAACTGGTTTAACATTAGAACAATAGTCAATATAATTTGTTGCATAAAGATTATATCAATAAATTTAAGAAATAATTGGTAAATATAATAAATTTTAACTTTAAATTATACTAAAATAATTGAAGATTGGCTGAAAAGTATTCTCCTTAACCATAAATGTAATTCAAGTCTGCAATAAAGAGAAAAAGCTACTGATAGACACAGGACATCGTTGAACCTTAAAACACATTATGTTGCATGAAATAAGCCAGATATATACTGAAAGTTTCTATTATATAGGAATTTTTGGAACTCACCAAACTAATTAATTGGAAAGCAGCAGGAGTCATTATTCCGGACTGATGGAAGAATTCTCTATCTCTTCTATACTACATTCTATATTAAAATTCTATGTATGTTCTATATTAAAAGTTTGTGAGTTAAGAGGGTTTGTATTTGTCAAAAACTTGAAGGACCATAAATTAAACATCTGTGCATTTGCCCAGTATAAGTTTATATTGATTGAAATTTATAAATCATTACAATATTTCACAATTTTTCACATTAATCTATTAAATAACAACTAAATTAACCACATTAATCTATTAAATAAGGAAGACATTGTTTTGGATTTAACTCTTGCACTAGGCCCAACAGGCCAGACTAAAATTCAAATAGGAGTTGCTTATGCTAAAGGTTCACATCACCAAGGCTAAATTGAGTTATTATTTGATCTTAGGAGAAATCAGGAAAGAGAGATGATGAACAATTTCCCGAACAGGCCAGTTTAAATCTTCAATAGGCATGATAAAGAAGTTCCCTCTGCTTTAAATCCTTGACCTGAAACACCCTAATGTTAACCAATCAGTTATTTCTCTATTGTTTTTTTCTCTGTCTCAGACTAACAAGAAAGTTAACTTTTAAAGGACCAATTTACCTTTTGTTTCTGGCGTCTCATGTCTTCTCTCTGTATAAGCCCAATCTCTTCTGGTCAGGTCATTGGAACTCTTATTCTATTTTATGGAATAAAATGTTGCTTGGTTTCAGAATCACTAATAAAGCCAATGGAGATCTTTAAATTTGTTGTAATTTGGTGTTTTGACAGACCCAATGGAAGAAAAATAATTCATTCATGATAGGTGCAGAAAAATAGTGTCATATGTTTCAAATTTAATTGTGATTTAATAAATCCTCTTGGCAAACTTAAATTATTTGGATTGTACATAATGTGATATAGGGTTTAAAAACTCTACATGGGAAACATCATTTTTCATGATGAAATAGTAAAATGTTTCCTCTAAGACACAAATTGGATTAATATATATGTTATTACCACTTCTAGTATACCTGGTAGAGCAGGTGCTTGGCAATGTGCTTAGGCAAGAAAAAGCATGTATCATGAATTCTAAAAAAAAAAAAAAAAAAAAAAATGCTGTCATTATTCACAGTCAGTATATATTTAAAACATAAGTATATAAATTAATAAAGAATAAATCAGCTCAGAAAATTACTTGATGTAATTCCATATTAAACCACATATAAGGGAAGGTTTAAATTCTTAAAATATGCCATTTAAAGGAAAGGTTTTATATATTTGACTTTGAGAAATTAGGCAGTTTATTTATCAAAATAGAAATTCAGATAGTATTCAAATATGATCCTGGAAGAAAATATATGAATGTTACATCTTTGCATCATTGCAAAGAAAGCTCATATTAAGAATGTATAACATACTTCTACAAATCAAAAGAGAAAAAGTCCAGTAACCAACGTGTGCATTAATTCAACATGCTCTTTAAAAAAGAGAATATATTAAGTAACCAATAGACATGTGGAATCTTACAGAAATCTATGTAACCCTAGGTAAGGAACTGAAAAAAAAATACATACCATCATAATTGCCACATGCAAAATTAAAATACTAATTGTTTACAAGTGTGGTAATGAATTACCATTTTGCTAGGAAATGTGAAGCGGTACAGCCCCTTTTGACAAAAATTTGGCAGACAAAATTTCAATATATTTTATATTTATTGTCATCTAAACAACAGAAGATATACTTAGGATTGCTAATAGTGCATTTTTTTCCAATGGTCAAAAATTGGAATCATCTAGTGGTCTAGCTCTGTAGAATGTATATATTGTTACATATTTCTACAGTGTAATGCACACAACAATGAAAAGAAAAAAACACAGCCTCACAAACATGAAATTTAGAAAAAGAAGCCAGACACAAAAATATACATTACACACGTTTCCACTTATTATTGACTGGTGAAACAGGCAAAACCAAAGTATAAGTGTTTAGGGATGTTAAGAAATGTGCTTGCAAATGTTAAGGTGCAATAAAAACAAATGATAAACATACAGTAAGTGATTTTAACAAAATTCAGGGAAAAGAAGATCGTTTAATGTGGTAAGCCACATGAAAAGTTCTGAGAGTTTTTTAGTTTGTAGTTACTGGTTCCACCAGTTTTTACCTTGTAATAACCCTCTAACATATAGCATTTTATTTAATGTATATTTTTTCTTCTGGGTAACAAGACACAGTAAATATTTTTACAATGGTTGTTATGTTTATCCAGAAATAAACTTTAGGAAAATGTTTATCCAGAAATAAACTTTAGGAAAGGTATCCAATTTACTGAATAAAAATAAAAATAACCTTAAAAGTTTAGTGAGCTGGAAAATTATAGAAAAGTTCTGCCTCACCTCCACTTAGTCTGAAGAATGTTGCCTAGGAAATGCCTGGGAGTGGCGTAAGTTCTCCAAACTAAATGTATTAAGAGTGTTGGAATAAGTTTGAGAGATCTATTGTATATCATAATGACTGTAGTTAATAACGACATATTGTGTACTTGAAAATTGTTGAGAGTATATATCAATTTCTTACCACAAGAAAATGATGAGTATGTGAGACAATGCATACATTCATTCATTGATTTAGCCATTCCACAATGTATACATATGTTAAAACTTCATGATATGCATGATAAATATGTTAAAAATTTTTGTCAATTAAAAAAAGAGTGGAACATAGATTGCAGGAAGAAAAATGGCATCAAGAGGATTAAGAACAACAATAATATGTATTGATCCAATAAAGTATCACCTAAAATCAGAAAGAATAACATACTTTTCTATTGTTTCATACTACACTCTATTTATTTGTAATATAAAACAACTTTTCTGCTAAGAAAATCAGCTACTGTAAACTCATTCTGTAAATTGTTGAAAATTCATTCTCTAAATTCATTTTCTTTCTGATGACAGTGTAATTTTTGAATATTTCATGTGAATTATAGTGTACAACGCGTTGTGCTAAATGAGACTGTAAGCAGCTGTTTTACACATAGAATGTGGGCACAAGTGAATTGTACTATGCCTCTTATTCCCAGAAAATCTTTCCAGAGAAAATTTTTAATTAAGCATAAAATATTAAATACATAGCAGGTTTGTTGATTTTTGTTCTTCAGCATAAAGACACATGTAATTCCAGACAAAATTCTCAGTGTTTTAAAGATCCCCTAATCCAGGATATTAAAGATATCAGTATTAAATGATCAGTCACACCTAAATATAATACAAAATTGCTGGTTAAATTTGAAAAACAGACATCATCATATGTACTAATAAAATGTTTTCATTTTTAACAAAGTAAATAATTGGATTGGCTCAATGTAAGTTCCTAATTTTATTAAATTGATAATTCATAATGACAGGGTTTGAGATTGTTAAAATGTGGTTTGCAAAAAATGAAATGCCAGAAATGTCATGGACATTTATTGTTTTTTCTTCTTTATTCTTTTTAGTTTCTCTTTTTGCTTTTACTGAGAATGATGGTTTGCAAAGTTACATTTATCTGCTAAATCGAATAATTTCCACATTCAAAAACCTCTTTTTTTTTTTTTTCTTTTTTTTTTTTTTTTTGAGACAGAGCATTGCTCTATTGCCCAGGCTGGAGTGCAGTGGCACGATCTCTGCTCAATGCAACCTCCTCCTCCCTGAGTTCAAGTGATTCTCCTGCCTCAGCCTCTCGAAGAGCTGGGTCTACAGGAGCCTGCTACCAAGCTCGGCTGATTTTATTATTATTATTATTATTATCATTATTATTATTATTATTATTGTATTTTTGGTAGAGATGGGGATTCACCATATTGGCCAGGCTAGTCTCGAACTCCTGACCTTGTGATCTGCCCCTCTTGGCCTCCCAAAGTGCTGGGATTACAGCCACCGTGCCCAGCCCAAAACCTCTCTTTTTTTAAAACTGTATAATTTGGGATGTTTTACTGCTATTGGGATTACTGTCTTGTCAGCATATGTTTTCTATTTTACCAAATCTAAGTTTTCAAATGACCTTATTTCATTTTATTTTTAGGCTTTTGACAGCCATATGTTTCAGAGTGTTCCTTAGAATTTAAATACAAGCATGGAGTAAAAAATCTTGCCACAGAAACTTCACCCAGTCAATATTAAGCAGGGGGATTTGCCAATTGTGTCACACATACCCTAACCGCATACAGGCTAGAGAAGACGTTTTAATTCCCATTTCCCTTATCAGAGCACTTGGACTTGGAAGTCTTTGTGTGGCAGGGTGGTAATCCCAATGTTTTCCAAAGGGGAAGATCACTGAATTAAGCACATTTCAAGAAGAAAAGGCACATCCGAAAGATAATCATTACTCCCTGGGTTGACTACTCAGGAAATTTGAGCTGAGTGAAGCATTCAAATTGTAGTGCACCATTCATTGCTTTGAAATGTCGCAGCCACGTGCTGTATCTCATTTCCTGTGTGATGCTGTATCAGGAGTCATTTCTCTAATTCAAATGACATTCCCGAATCCATCAACTCTGGGATATTCTCCTACTTTAAGGATTATATAAGCATGACTAGGTAACCCATTGCCTGGGAAAAGGGAGGTTAGTCTCTGGGCTTCCGCTGACTGTGTCTGGGTTAATGGAGCCCTCCAGGGAGTACCATTTATCACAGTGGTATTTTCTCTTTCCCCTTAGGTTTAATCCCTAACCTTTTACAAGGGACTTCCTACCAAGTGAGAAATGGTTTACTTGCTCTAATGTCTTCCTGGTACACAGAGGTAAAGTCATTTTGAAATAGTGTCTGATTGACGCCAAAATTCTTTCCTGTGAGATCTGAATGATCCCTGCATGGAATTGAATGAACAATCTATGTAAAATTGAAGTTAGGTTTTAACAAATTGATGGGAGGAAAGAAATGTCAGAGTATTTTTACCTTTTCTAGAACTAATGGTTGAATAAAAATAAATTTGGCCTACAATGCAAGGACCTTTATCTTCCTCTCCCTCCTCTCTGAATTTTATCATCGGGACTGGTTGCCATGGCTATCCTGTTATAAGAAATTGAGTGCAAGCCCTGTTATCAGCATGCATTGGTTGCTTCTTTCCTAGTGTGAGAAAGTTGCCACTCTTCACCATCCTTTTAAAGGTTATGTTGTGATTTTTCCTTGGGAAGAAATAAATTTTCTTCTACTACAAATGCAGCTATACTATTGTATGAGTGCTGTAAGTAAACTTCTTATTTTTCAGGTGCAGTATGAATTTACATGGGCAACAGAAATACATTATCTTTTCAAGAAATGAACTAATTTGCTTTAGTTGTACGTGATATTGTCTGTTTCTCCAAATTGTGACAGTCTGATTGACTCATGATGCTACGTGATTGATTCCTCACCAAGAATGGGGTCAGAATACTGTTGGGACTGAGAAAACAGTTAAGTTGATTTTACCTTTTAGATACTTCAGTTGTACTGACTTGCTTTCAGAGCAGCTAATTAAAATACAATTGGAGTAATCTAAATTTTTCTAGGAATTTGGACAAAGGCAAATTATTTGAAAATGAAATTTAGAATAGGTATTCATATTGTCTTCTGCTCATTAATTGTATTTAATTTGCAATGTCTCCAAATGGAGAGACAGAAGGCTGTTTTATTAAGACAGATACAGCTGTACTTTTCTAAGTTCTGAATTTTAATTGTGAATTGTGTATTTCTCTGTGGCCCTTTCTTTCTTTGTCGCTCAGGCTGGAGTGCAGTGGCGCCATCTCGGCTCACTGCAAGCTCCGCCTCCCGGGTTCACGCCATTCTCCCGCCTCAGGCTCCGACTAGCTGGAACTACAGGCGCCCGCCACCACGCTCGGCTAATTTTTTGTGTTTTTAGTAGAGACGGGGTTTCACCGCCTTAGTCAGGATGGTCTCGATCTTTTGATCTCGTCATCTGACCGCCTCGGCCTCCCAAAGTGCTGGCATTACAGGCGTGAGCCACCGCGGCCGGCCCGGCCCTTTCTTAATTGTACCTGGAAAAAGTTGTTATTTTTCCTTCTTGTCTTGTCATATGTGACCTTGCCCTAAATTTCCATTCTACCAAATGATGAAAGATATTTTAAAAATCCATTATTTGAAATCGCTAACTGTCCTTTATAATTTCATTTGTATCATCTATTCACCTTTTTCTGAATATTTTACACAAATGTTTATTTTAAAATAATTTTAGATTTACAGAAAATTGCAGAATACAGAGCGTCCCCATGTATATTACACTCAGTTGCCTCTATTATTAATATCTTATATTGCGTAGGCACATTTATCAGAATTAAGGAAATAAATATTACATTTTCCACATTGATACATTTTTATAAGCTAGATGCCAGTTATTTGGATTTCATTTCATCTTTGCTAATGTCCTTTTTCTGTTTTACCATCCTAACCAGGATAGCACTTGACATTTAGCTATTACGTCCCCTTAGCCTCCTCTGGTCTATTCCTGTGTGGTCTATTTGCCTTTTCTCAGACTTTCCTTCTTCCTGGTAATCTTGAGAGATTTAAGGAATACTGATCTGGCATTTCTTTGAATCTTTCTCAATTTGGATTTGTCTGATGTTCGTTTCATGATTAGACTAGGGTTAATGCTTTACTGGGGGAAGACCATAGAAGTAATGTTCCTTTTCATCTCATGAATTCTATTTTTTATTGGATAAGGGCTTATATAAGTAAGATTTTGATCTATAGCTCTTATTTTTAACACAAATACAAATGTAAATTATTTGGAGAGTAAAATTTAATACAATTTTTAAAAATACCATGTAGTTTTTTAAGTGAAAACTACTGTTAATAAAAAAAATGACAAAACAGTTTCATCCAGGATTTAAAAACCTTTTAAATTTAAGCACTAAAGATCTGAAAAAATCCCTACAAAATTAGAAGATAATTTATATGTTATTGAACTTGAATTTATACATTATTCCAGGAAAACTTTATGTATGAGTGTATTTAAATCGTAATTTGGAAGGTTGATGAGAAAGCCTCTATCAAGTTCAGCCAAAATGTCTTCATATGGAAAATGAGTATCATCTGCCTCTATTGTGGGGGTGGGGTGGTAAATGGGGAAATGTTATTCTTGACAATTCATTTTAATTTACAGGCAGTTTTCACTTTGTATGGCTTCACAGTGACTACAGTCCCACTTTAATGCACAGAAACTTGCAAATTTAGTGCTCAGTATGCACAGATTGCAGTTAGCATGGTACTGTGTAGAACAAGGAGTGCAGATATTTATACATAACAATTATTTTATTTTATTTTTATATTTTAACTTTCAAGGAGTAGGTTTCAGGATGATGCTGACATACACTAATATAATATTATTTATAAAAGCTGTCTGTTGGCTAAAGTATAAATTGAATACAGTTCTGGAGTAGATATAACATTTGGGGACTTATCAACATATATATGGCACAATGCGTGCAGAAGGAGCCTGAGAAATTCTACTACAAGCTTTATTAGGGATATTTCTAAGATGTTATATAATATTCAAATTCAATAAGTAAATTCTATATGAAGAGAAAGTATATGTTATTAACACTATGTGCCAAATGACTAATAAAATTAAAAATTAGATTGGAATAATTCTCTCCATTATATTTTAAATATTCATATATTCAGTAGATAAATTTTTTAAACTTTTTTTGTAGGACACTTTAGTCATTTTTATCATCATTTAGCTCAAAAAAAGTTAAAATTATAGTCAAACACTAGCACTATACTGTAGAATGTAATTAATTATTGAAATAAGCACTATGAAAACATTGTCCCTTCTTTGATAGACTGCAACTTGCTCATTTGCATACAATGTTTTGGTAGCTTTGCTTGCTTAAGAGATAATTAATTAAATTATTTTCACTTTATCAGGATCTTTAAAATGTTAGACTTAAGAAACATGACAGCAACCTCTAAATCAAAATATTATTAATGCAAAATGCTCTCAAATTAAGAGAAGAAATGCTTTTTTTGGAATTAATAAGATGCTTTTATATCCTGAAAACAATATCTATGTAAATCTTTAATGATGTTATTAGAATATGCTTCTTTATAATATTCAGTATTCAAGATACATAATACTATTTATATAGCATTTAATGCATGACAGCCATTGATACAAATAATTTATGTTTTAGATAATTTAATACCACATTAAGCCTAAAATGTAGTGCTGGCTGAGCTCGATGGTTCACACCAGTAATCCCAGCACTTCAGGAGTGAGTGGGTGGATCACTTGATGTAAGCAGTTTAAGACCAGCCTGGCCAATATGGTGAAACTCTATCTCTACTAAAAATACAAAAATTAGCCAGGCATAGTGGTGGAGCCTGTAATCCCAGCTACTCAGGAGGCTGAGGCAGGAGAGTCGCTTGAACCTGGGAGGCGGAGGTTGCCGTGAGCCAAGCTTGTGCTACCTTACTCCAGTCTGGGTGACAGAGTAAGACTCCATCTCAAAAAGTAAACAAATAATTTTATTTTAAATGTAGGTTCAATTGTGACTGTTTGATAGATGAGTAAACTAAGGCGTGTGATGATTAGTAACTGACATAAACCTAAAAATGTGGTTCAAACTCCAAGACCTTTACACTTGACATTGCTAAAAATACCAAGTTTTATCTACTGGTAACATACAACAGTTTGGACTCCAGGACTATATGGGTTATAATGGTGACTTTACCTGCGTATTTTGTAGACCTTGGTTCAATTAAATTTATATAGTAAGTCCTTATTTTAAAAGAATTAGTATTTACCATCCGTGACTATTTACATCAGGGACTTTCAACCTCAGCATTGTTGAAATTTGGGAACAGATAATTCTTTGTAGTGGAAACTATCCTGGGCATTTTAGGATGTTTAGCCTCTTCCCTGGCATCCACTTAGTAAATGACAGCAGCAGCTAATATCAACAACTGAGCCTCATATGAACAATTAGATGTCAACTCAAAATTTTGAAATTAAATGTATCTGAAAATATATATGTGAAGTATGTATAATATATAATATATAACGTATATTGAATTATATATTGTGTTTCCTACATAAAACATTATTGTCTTAGTTTGGGCTGCTGTAACAAAATACCATAGAATGGGTAGCTTAAACAACAAGCATTTGTTTCTAACAGTTCTGTAGGCTGGAAGTCTGAGATCAGGATGCCAACATGGTCAGATAAACCTCTTCCTGGTTTACAGAGAGCCATATTCTCATTGTATCCTCCTGGGGCAGACAAAGTAAGTTCTAAGGTCTCTCTTGTAAGGACACTAATCCCATTCCTGAAGGTTCCACCTCCATAACCTAATCACCTCCCAAAGAACCCACCTCCAAATAACATCAAATTGTGGGTTAGGATTCAACATGCGAATTTCCAAGGCACACAAACATTCAGTCTATATCAATTATCTATCTATATAATTTTACTCAACTTTGTTCATATAGTTATCAAATTTTTCATATATGCATATATTCATATGGCTTCACAGCGAAGCCAACTTTATTATATATATTTATACTTTATTCTTATATATCAAGTTTATGTATATGAACTTTATTCGAACATACTGAATATCAGTTGCTTTTATACTTTAAATTTAGTTGAGATGACCACTATTTCCTCAAATTTAAGTCACACACACACACACACACACACATATCTAATATATTTATATAAAGATTAAGGAAAAAATATTGATACTATCATACAAGTATAAAACTAAGAAGACTTGTGTCTGGGAAATGTATTTTAGTAAGTTCGTTGTGTTTATCTCATTGTATCCTATTTCAGCTTACCCGTCAGATAACCAATTAAGATAGTTCAGTTAAATAGTGAAATAGTGTTTAAAATCAATGATTTTAATGTGGACTTCAGTATGCTTTTACTAATTCTGAGGGTAACAGAAAATTCGTCTGCTTTCATGGAGTTTGTAAACTAGCAAGAAAACCTAGAATTATGACAGGGATTGTTTAGCGTGTTTGAGGAAAACATTCTTAAAAGCATTTTATGATATACAGATTTATGTATTTCACAGTGTTTTGTGCAAAATAAAACTTTATGCAAATGTACTGAATATCAACTGCTTTTACACTTGTAATTTATCTGAGAAGACCACTATTTATTCAAAAGTAGGTCATTGTCTTTGGAGATGTACAAAACCACTGAGTTAAGTGTCCTGTCAGGAAAAACATTAAAAATCAATATATTATGAGAATATAAACTAGAACTAGGTCATAAAGTTTAATTTTTTAAAGCAATTGTGTCGTAGTGAAAATTATAAAATTATATAAATATTATTATACTTTTGTAAAACATGTCACTCTTTTGAAAAAAGTTTAAGAATTATAGAATATAATTTTTTTATTCATAATACCCATATGAAAATATTTCTTTGACTGCCAAGAAACTTAGAGGGTTAATGTACTTTTCTCTATAAAGCAGGAATTAGTTTCCTAAGGGAGCTAATAAGTTGGGCTTTCCTATAATCATATTTGCTTTCTAACTGCTAAAGAAAAGCACTAAAAACTAGACTATTGAAATAGCAAAATCCATTAGAAATCACTGTTAATTTGTAAAGTAGAGCATTAACTGTTTTATTATCATTTGGCTAATTTCATGCTATGTATCAACAATTGTGATATAATAAAATGTTTATGTGTACATGACCTATATTTCATAAGCATGCTTTCCAGTGCCTGAAAGTTCTGAACACAAGAAAGTATATGCACATAATTTCTTCTTTTCTATTTATACATATTTTTTCATTAAATGTGAGTTAGTGCACTGATTAAAATGTAGAAAGCCACTCTAATAATGATTTATGGGTTGACACAACTGTGTACAACTGAAATATTTTTTATATTTGTTCTGATAATTGAAATGCAGAGAAGATATAAACCCAGTAATACACAAATAAAAATGCCTGAAATATTAAGTTTACCTTGTTAATAATTATTACAATTATGATTACTATTATAAATAATCAAAAATACTTGCATATCCACCAGATGAACCAGAATCTATTTTCATTGACTGAGTTTGTTGTTGGGAACGTTTGGGAAATTCCATTAGCAGCAACAAACTTAATAGGTTAAAACCCACAATCAAAAAAAAAAAAATTATCAGGTTCATAAAGATCTTTGCTGGGTTTCCAGTCTTAAGTAACCAATTTTATCTATTTCGAACTATTTTTTGTAACTCACAAACACTGCGTATCAGTCAGATGAGTTTCTTGATCAACATTATGCATTTTTTGGAAGTTTCTGGAGACTGCAGAGAACTGTTTGGCTTTTGATGGTGCCTGAACAGCAATATATAATGAGGTCATGGCCTAGGAAGAGGTGGCATCTCTCACTTCTCTAGGTTCCAATGGACAATCAATGTTTAGGTGGCTGGGCTCTCCTTTTTGGATTATGTTATTCTAATCCTATTATGTTATTTTACATTTGTCTTCAAACTATTTTTTGAGAGTTTTGGAGAGCAAAAAAATACAATAACATAAATTCCATGGGGCACAATTTTTACTTTACAGAGCAAAAGGAATAAATGATAGCAATGAATTAGAGAGAAGCAAACATAAATTAGCTTCAGCAAATGTGCTGCTAAGAAATTATATAAAATTCTTAGGTAATAATTTCACTAATGAATTAAAATGTAATAATTTAAATGATTTAAAATATTAAATAACATATAATTGACATATTTAAAGCAATATTGAATTTTACTAAATATTACAAAAATATTTTACTATAGCTATATTGATTCCAAGTTGTAAGTAACTGTATTTTAGTTGCATCTACTTATAAGAGACTATGTCTTCAAGTGTAACTAATATAGGATAATACTTTGAGAATTATGTACACATCTCTGTAATAATAAGGGTAAAAATAATTTATCATTTAAACACAAAAGTAGGTCGGGCACGGTGGCTCACGCCTGTAATCCCAGCACTTTGGGAAGCCGAGGCAGGTGGATCACGAGGTCAGGAGATCGAGACCATCCTGGCCAACATGGTGAAACCCCATCTCTACTAAAAATACAAAAAATAGCTGAGTGTGGTGGTGCATGCCTGTAGTCCTAGCAACTTGGGAGACTGAGACAGGAATCTCTTGAAGCCGAGAGGCGGAGTTTGCTTTGAGCCAACATCATGCCACTGCACTCCAGCCTGGCGACAGAGCAAGACTCCATCTCAAAAAACAAACAAACAAAAGCAAAGTGATTAATACACACAATCAAGACAAAAAAATATCAAATATTCATCTTTTAAACTAGGGAAGTTCCAACTTTCTGACCATGCCCATTTGCTATGAGACTTAGGAATTTTAGCTTACTGGATAGACTTTCTAGTCAACAGCAAACTGGTTAATTGGACTGCTAATCTCTAATAGCCAAATTTCGTTTTATGCATATCTAACAATAGCAACTCTGAAATGTTAGAAAATATTCCTCTATGTCATTCACACTTAAAACTAAATGTAACAAAATTGATAATCAATGGACTTTTCTTTTTTCTTTGTATAATTGTTCTGTACTTCATTAGAAGATTGGTAAGCCCATATTGTCCCCACATATTTTGAGATGTCTGGTGTTTAAGCCCTTCCTCCACTCCGGGGGGGGGGAGTCAAATTTTAAAAACTGCTAATAATTAGAGCATTGGGTATAATAACCTATCAAGTTGTACCCGAAAAGAATTGGAAGAAAATCATTTTTGCAAACAAAGTATAGAGAGAGAGGGATGAAGTTGATGTGGGACAGAACTCGAGTGGATTGTGGGAGTAGGGAAGACAGAAACTTAACAGATGGTGATCCTCAAACACAGGAGCTCATTTTAGCGAATTTGCCAAAATGGAAGAGGTCTTTTGCCTAAGACAGGATGAGTGGACCTAGTCATGGTGAAGCACGATATTTCCCCGACCCCTTCGTGGGACTCGCAACAGGATTGCCCCGTTTACTCAGCCTGCCACTCTCAACTCCTCGCAGGAAGGAGCATGTGCGCAAACAAGACGGGAACTGGAGTACACAAGCACTGGAAGGAGCCGGCTGCTTGGGCGCTAGCAGGAGTGAACTCCACTCACTCAGACCTGCTGTACTTCACCCCGCACAGGAGGCAGCACACAGATGAATGGGTGCAGGAACTGGGGTGAGCACTTCTGGGTCAGCAGGAGCAGACTCCATGCGGCCCAGTGGCAGCGTCTGGTAGTTGGGGGCCAGGAGTTGCCTGTGACTCCGGAAGCCCCAGTGGCCAGGTCACAGTGATCTTTTAGCTCTTCCGTCTGTATACAGCTTTAAGTGTTAACAACTCAGTGGGCCCTTTTGTATCTGCACTCGTGGCTCCCAAGTTCTTTTCCGATATCCAGGAAAAATGAGGTTGCACAAATGAATTGAAGGATGGTACATGTGGGGGATTTTATTGCCGGTGAAAGTGGCTCTCAGTGGGAAAGGGAGCTGAGAAGTGGGTGGGATGGGGGAAGGGTAGGTAATCTTTCTCTGGAGTCCACTCAACTCTAACTTCTGTGAAGATACACCATCAAGCTGTCCCTCTAAAGTCAAGCTGCTTCTCTTCTGACCTCCAGCCATAGTCGTCTCAAGGTCCACCTGCTTCTCTCTGGAGGTTGGGATCTTTACAGGCAAAAGATGGGATGGGGGTAGGGTCATGGGTGATTTAGAAAAAGGCAGCATTTGAGCAGGGAAATAGAGATATAAGTTCTCACTTTGGGCTGCGATCTCAGGCTTCAGCTTGAAGGTGGGGCTTTGCCCCTGTCTGCTTAGAATTTCTCTGCTCCAGTCCCTATCAATGGGCCATGGCAAGCAATATTGATCTTCATTATAATTGCATGGAGTCCTCGGCCACTCATGACATAATTATTACTTACCTGATAATCTCAAAGGACTCAAACGCAGATCCAAGCCAGTTAGTCCTCACAGTCCATTAACATGTGATAGGACTTTACTTATATTTTGCAGTAACTCAAGAAATGTTGCCACGTCAAAATATCACTTGGTGTTTACACACTATCCTGGTTGAATGCCTTCCCCAGGGCATTCCCTGAACCAAAGTCGTTACCTCTGGACATCTGGTGATGTGGTTATGGGAGAGCTATAGACTGAACAACCTTGATATCCTTGTGTTGTGAAGGGAGAAAGTTACATCATCATTATACAAAAAAGCACTAGAGGTTGTTTATTTATTTATTTATTTTTCTTAGTTTCTGGCCTGTGATGAACTTCTTTGTTCATCAGTACAACAGGAACATTCAGTGGAGAAACATTTCTATGTAGGGGCCACCTCCCCACACAATAACTCTTCACGTTTTCTTCCATTCTTATTTCCTGTAAACTGATTTTAGCATTTAGTTTCTCTAACAAAAATTTTGTAGATAGATAAACAGATAAGTAGATAGATAGATGCAAAGAGATAGGCTCATACATATCCTTTTTCCTCAGGAAAACAATTAAAATAAACGTACAGCTTCAATATAGTTACAGTGTTGCTAAACTGTTAAATTGAGGCCCTGTTTCACACATTTTTACTATATTAATCTAACTGTTTCCCCTAAGTATTATTCTATTCATCCCAAATCAGAATATTAGATTACTAACAAATATTGAGTATAGCTCTAAATTTTAAATGCTTGCTTATCAACGTTTTCTATGATTTGGGCAAAAATAAAGCTAACAACTCAGATGACTTAAAAGATTAATTTGCAATCTTAAATGATAAGTACGTATTTAATTATCTTTTAAATAAAATTACCTACATTCTCTTGAATTAGCTAAATATATATGCTTTATAGTCTACATTGATATTCACAATAAACACAATTCAAAGTTTAAAAATTACTCATCTTTTTAACATATGACATAACCAATAGTACAAAAATAATCCTTTCTCCCAACATATAAATTCTACTTCTCTGTTTCTATAAGTACAGGAAAAAAGCTCAGCCTAATTAATAAAAAAAATGTATATAATTCTCAGTTAAGTGTGAATTATCATCTAAATTTTAATCATCACCACTAAGGCCAGACATAGTGTTGATAATTAGTCATTAATTGACATTTATGTGTATTTGTAATTAACAAATTCTGAACAATTAGTTTTTAATCCAAACTTCCCTCAATTATAACATGTTTAAGTTATACCAACATTCTATTTTCTCTCATTATATGGTAAGGACAGTTAGGCTAAATTTAATTCCTCATCTGGCCACTGGCTATGTAATTTGGTGTTTAATAATGTGTAGACTTAAAGAGAACAAATACATCTATATAAGCAGATATGAAATGATGTAATGAGGTACAAGATGCAGTATTAAGTAATGCTGCCAGCAAGTTTATAATAGAATCTATGTGTCATGTACCTCTCTATAATCCTATGTTTTTGTTAAAACAGGAAAAATACATACATACATACATATATATATATATATATGTATAGACAGAGAGAGAGAGAGAGAGAGAGAGAGAGAGAGAGGGTTGTTTATTTATTTATTTTTCTTTTTAATAGAAAGAAAGCCAAAGAGAGAAAGAGAGAATTTCGACTTCACAAATAAACTTTTCGGCTCATCTAGGATCTCTTTTAGACCAAAATCTGGTGGACCTGGGCCCAGGCTCTTGGGTTCAGGTCTCTGTCTTATGTGTTTGTGGATGCTTTGTTAGTTTCCTATTGTTAGTCTAACAAATTACCACACACAGCCAGGCATGGTGGCTCACGCCTGTAATCCCAGCACTTTGGGAGGCTGAGGCGGGCAGATCACAAGGTCAGGAATTTGAGACCAGCGTGACCAACATGGTGAAACCCTGTATCTACTAATAATACAAAAAAAAAAAAAAATTAGCTCGGTGTGGTGGCACGTGCCTGTAATCCTAGCTACTCAGGAGGCTGAGGCAGGAGAATCACTTGAACCCAGGAGGCGGAGGTTGCAGTAAGCCAGGACTGCGCGACTGCACTCCAGCCTGGGTGACAGAGTAGAGACTCAGTCTCAAATACAAACAAACAAAAAAATCCGGTTACGACAGACTTATTGACTTAAAAGCATGCAAATTTGTTATCTGATAGTTATGGCAGTAAGAGGTTTAAAAACTAAGTGTTGATAGGGCTGTGTTATTTCTAGAGCCTCCAAGAGAGAATGTACTTTCCTATCTTTTCCAGTCTCTAAAGTCTACCCATCTTCCTTGGTTAGTAGCCCTTTCTTAGTGTCTCTTTTCTCTCTCCTTGTCTGAGTATATTTCTTTTTTCTTATAAACATTGTGATTACATTGAATCCATCCACATAATCAAAGATCATACCATTTCAAGATCCTTAATCACATCTGCAATTGTTTTTGTCATGCAAGATAACATATTCACATATTCTTAAGACTAGGGCATAGATGACTTTGGGGGACCATTATTATTGCTGTTGCAGAAACCTGGGCTCCAGGCCACTTTGACGTTCTCTTCTCAAGTAGATTCACCAGAGGGCAAGTAGTAAGTTAAACTGGCTGAATTCATTAAAAGCCTCAGTTAATATTTTTCACAATAGCATTCCACTGGTCAAAGGAAGCCATGTGGTCAAACCAATGGGGTGGGTAAGTTTTCTTGGCCCAGAGTAAAAGTGCATCATATAACAACACATATATTGCTTTCCAAATATATTTTGCAGCATGTAATAACTTATTCTCATTGTATTAATATAAGAAGATAAACTAGCATCATGCCCTATAACATTTTAATTTTACTGAAATTTCTGTCTTAAGAACATATTTGCTTCCTTACAAATAACCTTTGTGAGTATATAGAATTATTGCCTTAGTCCACCTTGTGCTAGATTGAGTAATTTGTAAGGAATAGAAATAAGATTGAGCAATTTATAAACAACAACAATTTGTTTCTTGCAATTCTGGAGGCTGGGAAGCCCAAGAAACAGGGCCCTAGGGCCCAGCATCTGGTGAGGGCCTTCTTGCTGTATCATCCCATGGTGGGTGGTGGGAGGGCAAGAAAGGAAGAGAGAGAGAGAGAAAGAGAGAGAGAGAATGGGTATATGTAAAGGTGGGGGGGGGGGGGCAAAGTTCCTCTTTTATAATGAATCCACTCCAAAGATAATAGCGTCAGTCCATTCACTCCTCTCTCACGGCCTAAGTACCTCTCATTAGGGTCGACCTCCCAACATGGTTCCATTGGGGATCAGGTTTCTGGCACATGCTTTTGCAGGGGGATACATTCAAAACATAGCAATTACCTTCTATCTTCTCACATTCTTTTTAATAGGGATTTATTCTCACTTACAGATGATAAAAGTAAACAAAAAGAAGGAAATAGGTGATTCTGCAAAATACATAATACACTCAAAGTTTCCTCTTGTAGTCTATCCTTTATCAGTTCACTGCAAGTTGTAAGCAGACCAGTCTGTTAGAGGCCGCCAGCCTCTATGTTTCAACTCCTGATAAAGGCTCCATAAATGGGCCAAAAGCCGTAGCATCATTAACTTAATATATGGACTTTTAAACAGACATTCCATGCTGCACACTCAAAATTCTGCTTAGAGAACACTATCTTATTGGGTAACATTTCCCAGTACTGTTTTAATATTTACTGAGTCTAGCAACTATCACTCAAAGTGGTATGTTATTCTACAGATGCTAAAAGTAGATTATACTTTAAGATGAAACTTCGCAATTTTATGAAGAGTTACCCAGTAGATAGTCTTAGATAACTTGAGAAATTAATATTTCTTTGATACACTATGGCATTTTCCATTACGAGTTTTTGAATAGGGTAACTGAAGATTTTTGAACATCATAAAGAAATAGAGCATTATAAACTCATTTTTAGAAAAGTCATCTTATTGTAAGTAACAGCTGTATATTAAAAAATATTTTTATTCAGGTTTATGTTAGAGCATAGATGTTCACAAAGTAATTTTGCTTATGAGATGAGCTTAACTAAAACCACAATTGTTGCTAGTTTCAGCTGTTATGTTACCACTGGGGCCTTTCAAGGGAATATCACTTTCTGCCTTTTGATTGCATTTTTTTTGAATTCATGTCCTAAATTGTGTTGTGTTGCATTTAACATTTTTCTTTTGAACAAGTAAGCAGTATTAGTACTTAGAAAAAGAATAAAGTCCCCAGTCTGCAAATCTAATAAAATAAAGCAATCAGTTTGAACAATACTATTAAATGAATTAAGAAAAAAATAAAATAATGTGAAAAACCTTTGGAATAAAAACTCTTAGCTATGAAACATGTCTCATTGTCATTAACAAGTCTTAATAAATAGAATATGATTGCAATCACACATGCTATAGTCCCTGATTAGAAGTCTTTATAAATGTATGTACTGATTATTTATTTATACATAACATTTCCATAATCATCTCAGGAAAGCACCCATCAGATTCTCCTATGCTTGCAAGCCATGTCCCTCTTAAGGTCATACTGGCAGAAACACAGATTAGGTGCATCACTGTTTGATCTGTCATTTGCTCTGTCTTCTAAAAATACAAATCCAAAATTAGCTATTTCCAAATTTAGTTTATATGTTTTAGTCTGAAATGAATAAAGTGAAACCTCACTCTTTATTCTCCCACATTTCAATAACTTTTAAAAATTATTTACACAGAGGAACACTAAAGATAAGATGCTAGGTCTCATTTCTAATTCATTATGTTGAAGAGTAAGTATGCTATGGCGATTGATCCTTTCAAAAGAAAAAATGATCAGTTTACATATTTGCTTAACTCTTCAAGATCAGGAGATATTAGTTTAAATTTAAATTAATAGTGGGTTTAATGTTAGCTTATATTTTTTAGACAGATAAAAATATATATTTTTCAAACTGTTAAAAGAACAGGAACAAAACATTAAATATCATAAGCCTAATGAATTTGTGCTTATCTTTTCCAAATAATCAAGTTCAGATCATTACTTATCTTTATCACTAAAATATTTTACTAATTACAATAATGATTTTTGTTTGTTTTATATAACAATGGAGATTCAGGTGTACAAATGAAAGTATTTTAATTCTTCTTAAAAATTTTTAGAATAGCTGGAATGAGCATGTATGTAGGTGGTAAAACTAGGTGCTAAAGGAGGAGAGGGTTTAAATTGACGATTAAAATCAATAATTTATAAATAAATTCTAACAGCCTTTTAATTATGACTTCTATTATAAATTGCATAAATTATAAATGATTTACATGTATTTTCATTGCATAAGTATGATGAAAACATAAACTGGTTTTAGATCTAAAGTTATCTTTCAAATATTAGTAAATATGTTAAAAAGATAAATCCAATATGAAATGATTAAAAGTATGCTTTCTGAAATATTCTTCCCACTCTGTGCATGTGTGTGTCTGTGTGCATTTTAATTTCATGTGAGAAGAGAACTACAGTTTTAAAGACTGCATGTCTCCTGAATCTACTTGAATAGAGGTTGATGCATTAAGATATTCTATATTAAGGGGAAAACAAAGATGTTAGATTTTACTCTCATTCCATAAGAGGGTAATTAATCCTTGTCTTTTAAAGGATAAAGGCAAATGATAATAAATGAACTTAAAAAATGGTTTAACAGGCCAGGTGCGGTGGCTCATGCCTGTCATCCCAGCACTTTGGGAGGCTGAGGTGGGTGGATCACTTGAGACCGGAAATTCAAGACCAGTGTGCTGAAACCCTGTCTCTACTAAATACAAAAATTACCTGGGTGTGGTGGTGCACACCTATAATCCCAGCTAGTCAGGAGGATGAGAGGGGACAATCACTTGAACTTGGGAGGCAGAGGTTACAATGAGCCCAGATCGCACCACTGCACTCCAGTCTGGGTGACAGAGCAAGACTCGTTTCAACAACAAAACAAAGCAAAACAAAACAAAACAGAAGGTTTAACTGAATTTTCCCTTCTCAGTTCATGTAAAGATAATAACTAGCTCTCCAGATAGTAAACTACTGATTATTTTTCATGTGATATTTTTGTTCTATCTAGAAGTTCTGTATCTAAAGTTATAACATTTTTAATATTGATATTTAAAAAGAAAATGCTAATTAGATTTATTAAAAGTACTATCCATGTTTACAGGGCCTGTTTCTTACTTTGTCTTATTTTTTATCATGTCTCTATTTTTATTTTTAGCATTAAACTATTAAAGTTCACTCTTAAAGCATGTCTTTTGGAAATACCCAAGGGGCATACCCCAAGCTAATGTAGGAAGGTACAGAAGGATCTTAAGAGAAGGAGATGGAATGGAAGGGACAAGGGAAATGGGGGAATTCTAGGTGCAGGAAACACAGCTTTTGGCTTCCCTTCCGCTCTCCTGCCGGCTCCATGATGTCGGATTCCTATGGGACAAAGGGTTCCTGAGATGTGGCAACTCTATGTAAGTGAAACCACGGCCTTGCTCTGCATCTCAGCAAGGGGGATTTGTGCATAGTTTCTACCTTCTTGGCTACAGAAAATCATGGAGAACAGAATCAGAAAGGTGGGATCCTGGGAAGAGCTTGATGCTCAAAATTGTATACATAATAGCCTCATTTCCATAGAGGTTTTTTATTCTTGTGTGTACTGGGAATTTCTGACTCAAGAATGGCTAGGAGTGTGATAACCTCAGGGTCAGGCTGAACCTTAGGATCTGAAAGAGAAGCAGCAGACCAGAGAGAAGGAAGCAGAGGTGCCTGCCACACTTTATATCACATGGCCATACAAATAAAGACTAGATTTCTTTCTTGTTCTATGGAAATGTGTTCTTTAGCACTCTCCTAAAACCTGAGTTTAGCAAAAAATAAGCTGAACAAGAAACCGAAAATTTATCTACGGGAAAGAATAACACAGAGAGATTTCAGGTGGAGTAGGCAAAATTCAGACCTAGTGACACAGAACTACCAGAGGAAACTGACAAAATCTTTAAACAGGTGGAGCATTAAGAGTTAAGAAAAATATAGTTTATGAAAAATAATCATATTATGTTCTAATTGTTTATGTCCCCTAATATTTACATATTGAAATTATAATCCTCAAGATGATTGGGTAGTAGGAGTATTAGGTATTAGGAGGTAAGGGATTAAGAGGTGGGGCCTTTGGCAGGTGCTTAGGTCATGAGGGCCTACGCTCATAAATGGGATTAGTGCACTTATAAAAGGAACCCCAGGAAACCAGCTCTCCCGTTACACCATATGATGACAGGAGGCACCATCTCTGAACCAGGAAGTAGACCTTCACCAGACTCCAAATATGCTAGTCTCTTGATCTCTGACTTGTAGTCTCCAGAACTGTGAGAAATAAATGTCTATTGTTTCATAACATCTATTGATTATCTTCTACTTTTGTGGGTCAGAGAGTCCTGATGTGCCTTAGCTGGGCCCTCTGCTCAGAGTTGCAGGGCTGCAATACATGTCTCTATTGGGCATTACTTCTTTCTAGAGCACAGGGTTCTCTTCTAAAACTATGCAACTGTTGGCAGAATTCAGTTCCTTGCAGTTGCAGAACCAAGGTCCCTACTTTCTTGCTGACTGCTCTTAGCTCCTGGAGGGTACCTGGAGTTCCCTGGCACGTGGCTCTCACAGGCCTTTTCACAAGATGAAACCTTACTTTTAAAGTTCAAGAAGAAAATCTAGTCCTTAAGAACTATAAGACAGAATCTTCCATTATGTAAATAATCATGAGAATGGCTCTCTCCTATGCAGAAATCAAAAACACAGAAGTTAACATTCTACATATTAAGGTTCTGATTAATCCTATTGTGTCCAGAGTTGGATCCTTCCAGTGAGTTCATGATCTCGCTGACTTCAAGAATGAAGCCGTGGACCTTCCCGGGGAGTGTTACAGCTCTTAAACATGGTGTGTTCCGAGTTTGTTCCTTCAGATGTGTCCAGAGTTTCATCTTTCAGGTGGGTTTGTGGTCTCACTGACTTCAAGAACGAAGCTGCCGACCTTCGTGGTGAGTGTTACAGCTCTTAAAGGTGGTGCAGACACCAGAGTGAGTAGCAGCAAGACTTATTGTGAAGAGTGAAAGAACAAAGCTTCCACAGCAAAGGAAGTGGATCCCAGCAGGTTGCTGCTGCTGTCTGGGGTGGTCAGCTTTTAGTCCCTTGTCTCCACCCATGTCCTGCTGATTGGTCCATCCTACAGAGTGCTGATTGGTCCAATTTACAGAGTGCTGATTAGCCCATTTTACAGAGTGCTGATTGGTGTGTTTACAATCCTTTAGCTTGACACAGAATGCTGATTGGAGCATTTTTACAGAGTGCTGATTGGTGCATTTATAATCCTTTATCTAGACAGAAAAGTTCTGCAAGTCCAGACTGGACCCAGGACGTCCAGCTGGCTTCAGCTGGCTTCCTCTCTATCATGACACGTATTGAGCTAATCAACAAAATATTTACTTATACATGCTAGAAAGCACACTGACAACAAAGTTCACTGGTTGAAAATAAAGGGAGGAGTAGAGACACAGGCAATGCAAACGAAAGGAATGAAGAGGAGACATTAGAAATCAAATGAAGGTGGCATCATTATGCAGCTATGATGAAACAAAAAGGATCGAGTTTGATGCAGGCAGTGTCACAAAGAGCAAGACTTTTGCCATATTTATCTACCACATCTGGAAATTATAGAGAGTATTTGAGTGTATATGGATTGTGACACTTGAGAGAGATGATTAGGGAAAGGAATAGTTCATTAGGCCCTTCCAGTGTTTACCCATTGTTAATATGCACATGCTATCACATTTTACATCTGTGTCAACCTCTGTGATGGCGTCTGGGGGTCTAGAGGTAACTGCCTAAATGAAAAACATCCAATTCTCTATGCCTTAATTAGAAATGTTCTGACTGAAACCAAGAAAATGGTGCCCTGAATTGTAGACACATTTGTAGGTCTTTAAAAAATACATGTTATTTTGACTAGCAGCTGCATTCCTGCTCTCTGAGGGAAAACCTGACGTTATGGCCACCCAGTCAGGCATGGAGAAGGAGCAGATGCAGCAGGAGGGCGCGGTGGTCGGAGGGCAGAACAAGGAGGTTGCCCCTGTCTCTGGCGATGGCTGTGGGACCGGGAATCAAGATCTGGCCGCCTCTGTCCCACCGTCTCCGGCGACGCGTCTCCCTGGGGCAGCGCCGCCCTGAGGAGCGACACTGCTGTTTCCAACACCGCAGCCGCCACCGCCGCCGCCATTTTCGTGGCGGATGAGGGCCCGCGGCTGCCCTCCATGGCTGCCGTGCTGGGGAAGAGGCATTCTGACCTCCAAGGCTGCCGCAGGCCTCACCAAGTCCTTGGATGTGTGATGCCCCACGTGGACAGCCAGGCCGCTGTGGGGCCACCCCCAAAGGCCACTGGCCACGCCGACGAGCACCCGGCCCAGACCAAGAGACCCGGAAACAACCGTCATAGGAAGCAGCCTGGCTGTGACCAGACTGTCCCTGCTCAGAGGCCTCCAGGGCGGCGTCTGTTTCCTGGGCCTTTGCAGCCATCTTCTCCAGGGTCCCAGCCCAGCAGCCGTTGCCATTCCGGGGCTACTGTGTCGAGTCAGGCAAAGCAGCCAGGCCCTGCACTCCTCAGCCATGCATCTGGGCCAAGCCCTGCTTGCCGAAGCCGCATCGCCCCGCCAGGTCCTGCTCTCCGCAGACGTGCATCTGGTTCAGGCCCTGCCATCCGACGCTGCACCACCCAGCCAGGTCCTGCTCTTCCCCGCCGCGCCACTCAGCCAGGCCCAGCTCGCCTTGGCAGTGCACCCGCGCCGGGCTATGATCTCCGCAGCCGAGCCACCCCGCCAGTCCCTGCTTTCCACAGAGGTGCATCCGGGCCAAGCCCTGCCCTCCAACGCCGCGGCAACCCCCCATGCCCTGCCCTTCGCGGCTGCACAGCAAGGTCAAGCCCTGCTCCTCACAGCACCAGCATGACGCCAGGCACTGTCCTCCGGAGCCGTTCCACCCAGCGAAGATCAGCCGTTCTCAGCCGCCGCTCTCCGCCTGGTTCAGCCGATGAGAATACTCTTTCCCATGGCGCTGGCTTACGACAGCTGGCCTTTCAGAGCAGCTCAGGATCTTCTGATCCTGAGGTCCCAAGACGTACTTCCCCGCCTGGTTGGCATGCAGTCCGTATGCGTGCCTCCTCACCCTCACCCCCTGGGAGGTTCTTCCTTCCCATCCCTCAGCAATGAGAGCTCCTCCTCCTCTGGTGCTTCCAACTCCTCCTCCCAGCTAAGTTTTCTGGGCAGAGTTCCTCTTCCTCTTCCCCCAGGTTCTGGGGCCTGAGATCTATCTCCACTCTTAGCCCTGATAGCCTTAGTCGTGCCTTGATGCCAGAGCTTTATGTTCCGAGCCCCGCCCTTCCAGGAGAGCAGGCGGAAAGAAAGCACAGCACACCCCACTACACCACCTGAGCTGTGACGCTCTGTGAGCATCATCTAAGATTCGCAGAAGGAATCAACATCTACCCACTTTGTGAATGGCCTGCCTGCCCTGTGGTTACCTGTGAGGTCTCCCAAAGTTTCAGCCATTAACCAAAATCCTGAGTAGTTTTGAAGCCTCCCCTCCCCATAACTCCCTCACATAGCATTTACCTGCTGTTGGCCTTTGATTCTGGGCTACCTTCTTTCTCAAGAGAGTTTGCCTTTGCCCTTGAGCTGAGATTTCTATTTTCCAAGTTGCCTCTCCATAGTGAAATATTTTAATTAGTAAAATAAAAGTGTTGGTTTTGTTTTAAAAATATATGCATTTTATTGAAATATAATGAATTAATATTTGGCATATGGAAAAAGTGTTGGTATGTTTGCTTATATAGTCATATGATCTATAATTATAAACAGGAGCTTAATCAACCTCAGGTGAACTTCAGTGACTCCAATTCGCCTACCTACCTCACTGGATGTATCTGGAGAGCCATCTATCGTATACTGATACTGGGAATTGCTACCTAAGCTTTATTTCACTTTGGACCATTCTAGATACAGTGGATAAATGATAATAGATTGGTGAGAGATGGATGGTATATAGATAGACAAAATGCTTCAAAAATTGAAAACGATATGCTACCATAAACTTTTACTGAACGTGTGATAGGATATTACTTTCGTTATAGGTTCAAAAATCTTAACTATGTACTAATTGTTTAGATAAATCAATTTGCAAAAAATCATTTAGTGAACTAACCAATTAGGGAAAGAAAAAGTCACAGAAAGTCAATTCAGCACAAATCCGGTACCAATACAGTACAAGTTGTAAAGGCATGCTTCTAATCTTCCACATTATTTGAAGAATGCATTTGGGCAAATTACTTAAACTCTTTCTGCCTCACTTTACTTATCTCTACGGGTGGTAAAATAGGACCTCCACATTGGATTATTTTTGATGATTAAAGCCTAGTTATTTTTAATTTACAAAATGATCATTACCAAAAATTTATTCACAAAATTACTCTGTCAACTACTTTCTTATTCACTGTGGCATGGGATATTTTACTACCTGTGATATTCTTTAAAATCATCACATAGCTTAATATAACTAATATTAGTATAGCTGAAATTATTTTGCCACTGCAGAACAAAATTTAGTTAATTCCAGAGTATAATTTTCAGTACTTTGGGAAGTATGACATTGTGAAATGAGAGTTATATAGGTATTTTTTGAAATTCAAGGATAATACATGAAGCAAGTTTCTTTCTCCAATAGATTTTCACAATATTTAATGTCTGTTTTTTCTTATTTACTGTCTTCTTAGCTTGCTTGATAGAAACACTACTTAGTATGTCATTTAAGCATATGAAATATGCTCAGTATTTGGAAGCAGAAATAAACGTACTTTTATATTATCATTTTATTCAATAAAACAGGGACAATTTTGGCTACTGAACAAATATAACACAGTTGCTAAGATGAAAGAGCTATTGGGAAATTGAAACCTCAAAAAGATATTCAAAACAATTTGAAACCTGTTGAACTAGTAATCTGTAAACTTTATAAGCATGTAACATATACAAAATTTTGGTGAATCAAAATTTTGTTCAATTAGTTTTTAGTGAACTGGTATTCATTGAATTGATTTTAGCTCAATACATGTCTGATTCACAGGATTTCCCACACACACGTACATACACCCATACCATCCACACTTACAACATTAGAAGAACTAAAATTTGAAGGTTTGGTATGAGTCATATTGCAAATATGTTATTATCCATGTTACTGATATTCTCATTGCTTAAGAGTGTAACGGTCATTTCTTCTAATAGTGCAGCATGGATATATTCTTTCCATCCTTTGTCAAGCAGAGACAAAGTTATCTTAGTCATGAAGGTGAGGATCAGAGAGATAAAGTCATGATATAGTTGGGAGACACCCAACCATTGAGAAATTTCCAGAAATAAAGATTTTAGTTTTGTAATTATTTCCAAATAATGAAACAAGGAAAATAAGCACCTTCTTTTAGATGATTGGAGGTGGAGAATGCCACTTTTAATAGTCTTCCCAAAGACTATGGTGAACTACTGGGCACTATAAGAAACCAGATGAAAAACACTGGCAGTCATTGTAGACATTTTTTAAAAGGTGATTTTCTAGACCATTACTGAAGCTGATTAATTCCAGGAATTGTACTAATGACAACTTGTGGCAAAGGTAAGGTTTTGTGATTAATGATAGTGATGGATTTAAACATGGAATTAGAAAACATTTGACTTCAATATTACACCTGATGGTGTAACTTGCTCTAACATTTTTAACATGAATTGGGAAAATAGATTTGTTGGACACAGGGCTGTACAAACCTTCATTTTATAGAAAGAGCAGTATCACCAAAGCACAATTAACAGAATATGCTGTGTAAGAATCAAATCCTGGACATTAAGCTAGATGAACTGACAGCATGAAACTTTTGGACTATTTTTCCCAGCATAGATTAAGTTTGTTCTTTGTGTGGGAAAAAGGACACAGAAAAATATTTGAAGACCAGCAAGAAGGAATGTAGCATAGACAAGAAGTGTTTACTAAGGAAACCATGTTTCCCTCCATTACTCATCCATCATTCTCTGATACGTGTTTTCCTAGTAAGTCTTAACCTATAATTTATTTTCAACCTTTACAAATTAATTATTTATGATTTTTGAACTGGTTTTATGCTTTCTATTCATTTCTTTACATTTTCCCTCTCTTTTATGTTTTTATGGCTTACGTTGGTTTTTAGCTCTTGTGTTTTAATTTAGTCTTCATTGATGAAATATTTTCTATAATTTCAAATTGTAATTGGGTATGTATGATATTTTCTTCACATCTTTTTTCTTAATCTTTATTAAAATGTTGATTATTTTCTAATTATGCTTTTTTGGATTATAGATTTTTTGTTCTATTAATATATTTAGATGTTCTTCAAATACTTTCCAACATATGTGCTCATTTTCTGTTTTGGTGTCACATTTTTATAATCCTTGCAATATTTCAAAATTTTTATTATTATTATATTTGTTATGGTGATCTGTGATCAGTGACCCTGGATGTTGTAATCAAACCCAAGTTCAACTGCTCACCTGTCAAAAGCCAAACACAGGAGAGGAGCAATGGTGGGAGGAAAGCAGGTTTATCTGGAGAGCCAGTAATCTGAGAAGATGGTGGACTATTGTCCTAAAGTACTGTCTTAAGTAAGAGCATATTTCAGGGCCTTTTTATTTTAAGGCTAGGCAAAGAGAAAGAGGTTGTTTTAAGAGGTGACTAACAACCACAGACATCTGGGCACCAGTGAGGGTTTGAGTAGACTGGGAATGTCTTTCAACTTGGTCAGATCACAATGCTCATATATATCTTCAATAAAACATAGTTAGTTGTTTTCATACTTTCTCTTTAATCCCAGAGTTAGTTTTAAAACCTACATGATTGCTGTTTTTGCATATTATCTCAGTGCTCTAAAATTATCCTAGTCTACATGCAGGAATGGGTAAAGACCTCTTAAACAAAGCTAGAGTGAGAGTTATGTTAGTTTTTTGCTGTACTCTTGTTAGGTTGTTACTATTGTAATGGTTTGGAGGCACCATAAATTGTACCTATATAAGACAGTGAAATCAATCAATACATATCAATTTTCTGCTCCCCCCCCAACAGCTCTCTCCCTCATCTCTCTATTTCTACTCAGGCCTCCCTAGTTCCTGAAATAGAAGAATATTGAAATTAGGACAATTAATAGCCCTATAATGGCCTCTAACTATTCAACTGATATGAAGAGTCACATGTCCCTCACTTTAAATCAAAAGATAGAAATGAGTAAATTTATTGAGGAAGACATGTTGAAAGCCAAGCTAGGACAGAAGCAGAGAGAGACTGAAAACTAGGTCTCTTATACCTAACAGTTAGCCAAATAGAGAAAGCAAAAGAAAAGTTCTTGAAGGAAATTAAAAGTGCGACACCAGTGAACGCATGAATAAGAAACTGAAACAGCCTTATGCTGATGTAGAGAAAGTTTGAGTGGTCTCAATGGAAGATCAAACCGGACACAACACTCTGTTTAGCCAAAACCTAATTCCAAGCAAGACGCTAACTCTTCAATTTAACGAAGGCTAAGAGGGTGAGGAAGCTGTAGAAGAAAAGCGGATGGTAGCAGAGGTTCGTTCATGAGGCGTAAGGAGAGGGGCCACATCTTCATAACATAAACGTGCAAGATGAAGCAGCAAGTGCTGCTGGAGAAGCTACAGCAAGTTATCCAAAAGATCTAGTTAACATCACTGATGCAGGTGGCCACACTAAAAGGACTTTTTTTAATGTAGACAAAACTGCCTTGTATCAGAAGGAGATGCCATCTAGGACTTTCATAGCTAGAGAGAAGTCAATGCTTGTCTTAAAAGCTTCAAAGGGCAGACTGATTCTTTTCATAGGAACTAACGTAGCTATGACTTTATGTTGAAACTGATACTCACTGACCACTTTAAAAATCCTAGGGAAAACATTGATGCTAATTCTACTCTGATATGTTATATAAATGGAAAAAAATAAAAGCCTGGATGACAGCACATCTCTTTACAACATGGTTTACTGAGTATTTTAAACCCCCTGCAGAGACCTACCTCTCAGGCAAAAAGAAAAAAAATATTCCTTTCAAAATTTTACTCCTTATTGACAATGTACCTAGTCACCCAAGAGCTCTGATGGAAATGTACAAGGAGGTTAATGTTGCTTTCATGCTTACTAATGCAACATCCATTCTGCAGTCAATGGATGAAGAAGTTATTTCAACTTTCAAGTCTTATTATTTAAGAAATACATTTTGCAAAGCTATAGCTGACATAAATAGTGATGCTTCTGATGGATCTGGGACAAGGAGTTGATTCCAACACTAATGAATGACTTTGAGGGGTTCAAGAATTCACTGGAGGAAGCAACCACAGATGTGCCAGAATAGCCATATGAAAGATAACTAGAATTAAACATGAAATCTAAAGATGTGACTGAATTGGTGCAATATGATGATAAAACTTGAATGGATGAAAAGTTGTTTCTTATGTTTTTTATGGATAGAAAAGAAAATGATTTCTTGAGATGAAATCCAACCCTGGGGAAGATTCTGTGAATGTTGTTGAAAGGTGAATAAAGGATTTTGAATATTCCACAAACTTATTTGTGAAGTAGCTACCAGGATTTGAGGTGATTGACTCAAATTTTGAAAGGAGTTCCACTGTGGTTAAAATGCTGTCAAACAGCATTGCATGCTACAGAAAAATCATTCCTGATTTCACAGCCATCCCAATCTGCAACAACCACCAGACTAATCAGTTAGTAGCCATCAATATCGAGGCAAAACCCTCAGATGATCATTAGCGTTTTTGGCAATAAAGTATTTTTAATTAACGTATGTAAATAATTTGATACATAATGCAATTGCATACTTAATAGATTACAATGTGGCTTAAATATAACTTTGTATACACTACAAAATTTAAAATATTATATGATTCACTTTATTTTGAAATTTTCTTTATTGCAGTGCTCTACCATGAAACCCCCAGTATCTCTGAGTTATGCCTTTATATGTAAAGGTAGAAACCTGATCAAAAGAATGAAGAGATAAAACTGGATACTTTATAATGCAAATGGCTACAATCCATAGTACATAGCAACAATTGATATAGAGATGAAACAGCAAGAGATTCAAGGAGAAATAAAGACAAATTCAAAAATGAAAGACTTTTTGTATGTGCTGCTTTGATTACTTAGTATTTTATATGAGTTTCTCTTTGTTCTTTTTCTAGAGTAGATTTTATTTTTATTTTATTTATTTATTTATTTATTTTTTGCAGGGGAAGGAATGGTGTACTTATAATAAAACTTGATTTTTTGCTTAAAACAATATACTTTCAGATGAAAATTTGTGTGTATTACAAAAATAACGACTATATTTGGAATATACTTGGAAGATTCACAAACGTTTTCTAACAGCTTGACTGAAAAGAACAACAGAAGACATGTAGACGAATAATATAAATTTTGTGGATAAAAATAGTAGGAGAAATTAATAACAAAATCAAAGTGCTACTTACTGCAAACATTTAAAATATATAAGCACCAATAAAGATGCTATATTAAATAATCTTTGGTTCAAAGAAAAAATAGGTAAATTATAATTTTTTAAAGTGTAATGATAATACGAGGCTAATAAACTACAATCTAAGGAATTCAGCAAAATCAGAGGAATATTATGGTATTAGACACCTATATCAATGTAATATTATATAACTGTAAATACTAGTGTCAAAAAAACTCCCAGCAAATAAAAACAAAGTAGAAGGACCAGATATAAGTGAAGTTAAGTGATTTCAGAAGTGTAAATTAAATTAAAATACTGTTTTGTATCTCGTAAATTATGAATTTAATTTATTCTCCTCAGCTCCTATACCATTATGAATTGAACTATAATTTCCTAAAATCTCTTGAATTCCTGCATTAAAACTCAACTGATTATAGCACATCATGTCTAAATGTTGTCTTGTAATTATTTTCCCTAATACTCTAGTAATATATTTACACGATTGATTTTTTAAAATACTATTTGTCACTAATTTTTGTTGCAGATTTGGGGATAAATATTATATTTCCTAGATGAAACTAATTTGAAATTTTCTTTTTTATCTTGCCTTTGAATAATCTAAATAAATATCATTTACTTATTCAGATAAGAATGGGGAGCTACTTCCTTATTATGAAGCATGTATGTATGCATACATAAATGCTTCAATCAAGAACAAGACAAATAAGAAACAACAATTATAAAAAATACATTAAAATATGTAGTCCATGTGTATATACAACTATACACTTTGTACTTATCATAAAAATAATGACTAATGATGCCTTCTGGGTCCTCTGCTTATTTGGCATTATGATGACTATACTGGTCAGTACAAATTGACTAAACGAGAGAAAACAACTAGAGGCAAAATAAATTAAAAAAGAGAGGTAAAATAATCTAGTTAGAGAGCGCAATTATACATCCTGACCATGAAAAAGTTCTACAAAAATAATGAAAGTAATGTTAGATAAATACTTCAGGTAAAATTACCACACAACCAATAAAACATATATAGACAAAGCAAGAAGTGGCTATTAGTTTTAATGGAAACAAGACAAAAGCAAAAAAATTAAAAATAAAATGAGCTACTGCTACACACCTATCAGATAGAAAGGCTAAAATCTAAAGCACTGACAGCACCAAAAGTAGCAAGTATGCAGAGCAACAAGGAATGATGCGAGGAAGGCAAAATGGCACACCTATTTTGGAAGGCACTTGATAGGCTTTTACAAAACTAAACATTTTCTTTCCATGTGATAACAAATGGTGCTCCTTGGCAGCTTTATTCACAATTACCAAAACTTAGAAGCAAGTAATATGTCCTTCAATAAGTGAATGAATAAACTGATGGTGGTATGTACAGAAAGTGAAATATTATTCTATGATAAAAAGAAATCATCTATCAAGCCATGAAAAGACATGGAGGAAACTTAAATGCACGTTTCTAAGTGAAAGAAACCAGTCTGAAAAGACTACATAGTATGTGATTCCAACTATGTGACATTCTGGAAAAGGCAACACCATGGAGAGAAAAACAAACAGTGGTTTCCAGAATTTTGGCAGGAGAAAGGGATGCATAGATAAAGCACAGGGATATTCAGAACAATGAAACTATTCTGAGGATTCTGTAATGGTGGGCAAATATCATTATTTATTTGTCAAAACTTAAATTATGTATGACACAGAGAGTGAACTCTAATGTAAACTATAAATTTAACAATGACATATCAATATAAATTCATTTTTTATAACAAATATACTAGACTAATGTAAGACAAAATAGGAGAAACTGAAGGTCATGATAAGACATATGGGAAGTATCAACATTTCCTAGTCAATTTTTCTGTAAAGTTAAATCTGCTGAAAAACAAAATCCATTAATTTAAAAAATGAGCAGACAAAATCTTAGTCATAAACTTAATGAGAAATATTCCTAATCTAGAAAACCATAAAAAATTTATCAAGGTGCACTATTATATACTTGAAGACCTATCATATCCTTGCACAGAAGGAAAATATCATAGTTATTGGTTACCCAAAAGTTAATTTATAAATATAATGTATTACCACTAAAAATACCATCAAGTTTTGTTCTGAAACAAGTTGATTATTAATTATAGTTGGAATCACAAACAGTCAAGAAGAATAACAAATTTCCTAAAATGTAAGAGCAATTGTGAGTGTGCAAATCCACCAGGTATGGAACAGTATTATGAAGTCTCTACATTTAAGACTGTCGTATTGGCCTACAAGAAAGCAGACCAATGGAACAGAATAGAAACTCCGTAAGTGAACACTACTACATTTCAAACTTTAGACTATACAAAGGCATTAGCTCAAAAAAATGAAGAAAAATTAGGTTTTACACTGAGGAATATTTGAGATAACTTGCTAGTCATTTAGGAAAAAGAACTATATCAATTTCTCACAGTATATCCCAGATAAATCCCAAATGGATCAGATTACTAAATCCAAAAAGCAAATAATTTTATTTAATAAGTGAATAAGGGATAATATAATTTGAATGTCACTATTTTCAAACCTTTTTGAAATGAAGATTGTAGGCAATAGTCATGAGTGGGGTAATCATCGATAAAAGAAGGACCAGTGAATAGTGGGTAGGTGTTGTTGAAATTTCACATGTCCAGGTATAAAGCATTTATTTTAGAAGTGGAAACTGAATCAGATTAGGTCTTTAGTTCTAAATATCAGAAAATAATTGGTATAAAGTATAGACAATGCTTGACAAGAGCTATAGGTCCATGGAAGTGTGTTTTGCAGACTCCATAATGTAGTATAATTTATAGCATGAGTGTACCAGTTTATCAGCATGGTTTGTTACAATAAAGCGGGCTCTGAATTTAAATAAGAAAAAAATGAATTCGATTCCTATTACAATTCCTGGGTCTTAATTACTTAGAATGACTAAAATATATAATCAATAGTTTATATTATTATAAATCACACAGCTCAATAGGAAAACAGAGTATCTTGTCAAATAAAAAACACTAATTGATTTTGTAATTTTAAACAATGATTGGATCATTAAAACAATCTATCCTTATTATCTTTCTGTATATTTAAATAGGTTCAGTACTAATTATTTTAGTATCTAAATTGTTAACATTATCAAACCATTTGTCATATTATGCAAAAGGTTCAGCTAATGCTAAGACTAACAAGACCTCTCTATACTTGTTGAAATTTTATGGTGGACAGTGAGCACCTATCCCCATAAAACATCAATTCTTTGAGTAAACTCCATTCTTACAGGTATAAGATGCTTGAAGTAAAATATTCACGAATGTATACAATTTTCCTATGATAGTTGTAACAGAGGCTGTCAGCAGCACACTCATATCCTGTAGTCTTTGTCACACTTGCCCTTAACGTTCTCGTCACCCTTGTCCAATTTCCAACAGTCGACCTCTGCATACTTTGCCTGAGCACTTTCTCTGTCAAAAATGTCTTTTTGCCCTTCATGCGTAGTATACCTGTGTCTTAGTCAGCCGAATCTTATAGACTAGGTGACTCAATTATGAATTATTTTCTCATACTGCTAGAGATTGCAAAGTTCAAACAGGACTTGATTTCTGGTGAGGGCTCTCTTCCTGGCTTGCATACAGCCACCTTCTTGCTATGTCCTCACATGGTGGAGAGAAAGAACAAGCTCTTTCTCTCTTCCTATTTTTTATAAGACCAATAATACTATTGCATTAGGGCTCCACCTTTACAATCTCATTTAACTTTAATTATTTCTGAAAAACTCTACCTCCAGATAGTCACATGGGAGATTAAGGTTTCAACGTATGAATTTAGACAGACACAGTTCAATCCATACCAGACTGAAATGGTGAGGAACTAATGACTATTATTCCCAGACTTTTCTCCAGTAGCCCTCAAACAATGAGTGAAAACTCTTAATGAGTAAATCCTCCAGTGGGCTTATTCTTAGGCAGGTGCTTTTACACTGGCTTTCAGAATTCTTTGGTGGGATTAAGCTCCAAGTACTCATAATTTATTGACAATGTACAGTCTACGGTGTGGCCGCTGGTTTCTCCCCTACTCTTTCCTATTCTGTACCAGTGATTCTTGGGATTACCTTTTTAAAAAGCTACTTGTAATAGAAACTTTGTTTGTGGTTATCTTTAGGGGAATCTCAACTAAGACAACTGGTATTGTCCTAGGAAGCAGATCTTCAGAATGGAATTGTGACATTTACTATCATGCCGGCCAGACGGAATAAGGGACCCACTGCTGCTTTTAGATAGGGTGGTGACACTCCTTGACATGCCACATATACCATTACAATTCTGAAGACTACTACATATAGGGAACTGAGATGTACAGCATACAACTGGAAGCATTTACAGGCCTATGTAGTATCCATAGTGTTTGAGATGCAAAAAAGTAATTTTAAGTATTGCAGAGTTTTCAATTGTTGCTAAGGACCACAAATACTGTGAAGGAAGGAAATAATAGGCTTATGTTAGGTAACCACAAACTCATGGCTTTGTGTGAAAGCTAGAACACCACTATGACAAAGGCGCTCATCTCCTGGAGTCAGGAACAAAACTGCACTGATAAGAATTTCAGCCACTGATTTTGTGAGTATAAGAGTTATAGAAAACAGGTTAAATGTGAATCACGAGGTTATGTTTTATGCTAGAATGGGGTCCCTGAGAGGTAAGTGAGGAAACCCCGGGAGCTGGTAGGCTGGTGTTTGGGTGGATGCACTTTAGGTCCCCCAATTGCCAAATTTACCTTGGTCTTACCACTCTTAACATTCTCATAACTCATGAGCATTTTCCAACTGTCCACATCTGGGCTAGAAGAAATAACTCTGTCTTCTCCGTTTTAGAATGGCAGACTGAAAATCACATGAAGTTTTCAGATGAAGTGTCTGTCTCACAAGATGATATTCTATATCATCAAAATCTGTTTCAATTTCACCTCCATAATTAATTATGGAAGGATGAACCAGCTGAACCAATTGGAGAAAGAGTGTTGCTGCCCCACCAAAATAACTTTAGGGCTTGGCAAATGTGGACCAGGAATCAGAGAAAATGCGAAAAGTGGATCTTGATAATAAAGAACAAAACTCTTTTAGAACATATCCCTAAAGTAAAATAATATAAAAATATTGATGTGGGAGCATGCTCCTATAACTCAGATAACTTAGGATATAAAGTCTGAACAGGATACCTGGAGATAGTCCTAAAACACTTCTAAGATGGCTCCTTAAAGTTTGTGTCTTTCTCCTTACTTCTCTTTCTTTCTCTTTGTCTTTCTCTTTCCCTTCTTCTCTCCTTCACCCTCTTCTTCTCCCTCTCTCTCTGTATGTGTGTGTATATATAAATACATATATGTGTATGTATATAATAAATATTGTATATGTAATATCTATACTTAACACTTAAATGTAGTGGAAATATCAGAATTGTTTCATAAGAGTATTGATAGAAGAGTCAAAAGCATAAAGAGGTTTTCCTAGGGATATTGGCTACAGGGCCATCTTGTTAATATCAGATGAACCAAAGCTCTATCATGAACCACTGCTCTCTATTAAGTAGGGGTATATAGAGTCTACATGATGTAAAAAGTTCTCCATGATGTAAAAAGCAGCTCCAGGCATGCTTGCCATAGTAGAGACAGAGTACATAAACAAAGGCTATTAAAAGACTCTACAACTGGTGTTGCTCATCATAAACTGGAAATTTTCAGCCCAGCACGTCCTAAAGTTGAGTGGGAACCATAGTACTGCATAGCACGATGAAATAGTAGTGGCTTTGGCTTCAAGTTTGAGCAAGTCTGGAGTATTCATTTATTACATAGATGCCCTCTGAGGCACAGTTTATTTATCTCATTCTGTAGCCTTGTGAGAGGATCCTGAAGGGCAGCTGATGTCAGAGGGAATAATTACAGTTCTATTCTATGGAGACATCAACTTGATATGATGGTGTGCAACCACAATGGATACACTGCCCCAATCTAGGTGGCCCCAAAATACTCCTATTATACATGACTTTGATCGGTATTTCTGGCCGTCAAGTTTGTGAGGAAGGAGAAGTGGCCTGAGGTAGGGATATTCCCAGAATTCTAGGCCATACTGAATGGCTTAGCTTTTTAAAAGTAATTATCTATTTATTATCAGAGTCCTGGAAGGAGCAAATAGACAATTAGAAACAAAGAAGCCTAAGAAAGAAGCATTTGAATGCATTAGTGGAAAGGAACATGATGGGTGAAAGTCTCCACGCTCGCCAGATAGCATCCACTCTAGAAGAGGCATTATACCAGATTACAAATGGCAGAAAATATTTTGTAGTCTCTCCCATCAAGTCTTTTTTGCCATCATTTAAATCTGGGATGGCCATGTTACTTGCGTTGAGATATAGAATAAGGCAGAAATGACAAATTGTAAGTTCTAAGGCTTGACTTCAAGAAGACATGTAGCTTCTGCTCTTGCCCTATTGGAACATTTGTACCCTGAGGTAGGCTGCTGGTGAAGTCACATGAAAAGTTGTATGAAAAGGGTATCTCAGCCAAAAGCCAGCAATCAACCAGACATCAAAGTAAGGTCATTCTGTGTCATCTAGTGTTAGTTTAACTGACAACTCACTGTGGCCAAAGGGATACGGTCAAATGTGAAGGAGGGGAGAAGAAGGAAAGGAGGAAAGGAAATAAGAAAGAAAAAGAGGGAAAGGAGGAAGGGGATGATAGATATCCTGCTATATGCAAAAGAATAGCCAAAGAGTAGAAGTTACTGCATAGAATCAAGGTTTGACTCTGAAACACCAACACCATCACTGGGTAAATAACCTCTGGACATTGTCTCTTCAGTTTTTTAAGCAACAAACTTGCATACCTGAAACAGGGTGCTGATCTGGACAAGAACAATACGTTTTTCTACTTACTATGAGGGAGGGATTTTTGCTGTATTTGTTGTAGCATATCATGACTTTATAGCAAATGTAATCTCATTAGTAATATCATTAGTATAGATATATCTGAGATATTAGAATATTTCTATTATTAATACTCTTTTTAGTGTTTTAGTGAATTTTTACTAACAATAAAAATAAATATTAAACATTTTGGGAAGGAATCCTAGAGTCTGGCATTTATTTTAAATTGAATGTTTTTAACTGACTTTTACAATAATGTTGCAATTTACTTCTTGTAGCAACAGCGCGCATGCTCCAAAACGTGACTAAGCATACATATGTCGACATAAGGTCTATTTTTCTTGTGTCTCCATGCCCACATGTGAACAGCTTATTTTTAACTTTAAAAAATAAATACCAAAAGAAGCGGTAATTAAATAGACTGGCAGAATATAATACTTTGCCTCATTTTTAAATTTGTTCTGCATTTCCTCAATGCATAGTGAAACAGATGCTATATTTTATCTTTGGGGCAGAGTTTGTCCAAAGTGCATATAAAACTGTCGTATATGTGATTTCCATTGAAATACAGTCACTGTTCTGCTTATAAAATCTGGTGTATTGATATGAGATTAATAGTACAAAGAGACAAACTTGTTTTTAAACAAAAATAACATAATTATAGTCTGTACTCCAATTGCACTTACCTTCCTTTGCTTGTATTTTTTTCTTTTTCTCTAATTTTGTTCCCTTATATGTCAACATACATTTTTCTAGGGTTCTCAGTGTAAGTTTCTCCCTATTTTTTCAATTAATATTTTCCAGAAGGGGTTAAAATAGCTCTTACTTCAACTGGAAAGGAACCAGTTTTGTTTTGGGAATATTTTAAATCATTTAGACAGACTTTTATTATTTGATTTCTATTTTGAAAATTATCAAACTTAAATAAAAACTATAACAATAGTACAATAAAAATGGATTAAACTTTGCTTAGATTTATAGATTTCTAACATTTCCTTATTTATTCCTGCTTATCAATAAATATATACATATTGTTAGGATTATTAATATTTATGTTGAAACATCGAAAATTAAGTGTTGGATAACCTGATCCTTCACCCTTAAATACTTTAGTATGAATATCCTAGGAACTAGGAGAAGATTCTCTTATGAAACTACAAGGCAATTATCAAATTCACATAATTTACATGGATGCAATACTTCTAATTCTCATCAAATTCATGTTTAACTTTTATTAATTTCCTTTAAAACCTCCTTCATAGCAATTTTTATTCAACTCCAATTCCAACACAAAAATGTATTTTGCCTTTAATGTTAATGTTCCTTTAGCATACTTCATTCTGGAACTGTTTTTCAGCCTTTCACATTGATATTTCTGAAGTGTAAAGACCAAGAGTTTTCTAAAAGGTCCCACAAGTTGTGTTTGCTTGCATATTTTATCCTAACTAGATCCAGGTAATGAATTTTTGGCAGGAATATAATATATTTGAAGCTGTATCCTTTTCAGCGTAAAATGATACATCAAGGAACACCTGGCCTCAGTGCACGCCATCATTGATGCTGGTAACCTTGCTGCAGTAGTGACCATCACATTTTTCCATCCACAGGTTCCTTCCTTCCCTTAGAATTTAATAAGTCATTTATGGGGAGCAATTTTGATCCTGTTTCCAACAAACATTCACCTAATGTTTGAACAGCCATTGATACATATCCATTGATACATATCCAAATCATTTTTTATTACAGTGAGTTTAACTATCATTTCTTCCACATGTTAGTTGACATTATAATGTAAAGAATAATTTTACTTTCTCCTACCTTTATGGTATTTCTTTGTTTGACATTCTTAACTGTTTTTATTAGAGCTTAAAATTGGAGAGTGGGATCCAGAAGGTTTTGTTTTTACTTTGCAACAGCATAAATTTACTATACTTTTCAAAAAGCAAATGCATATTAGAAACAAAGTAAATTTTGTGGTTTGCAGAGTGCTAAAGTGATCCCCAGTGACTTACTCCTGTGTAACTCCTTTCCTTTGATTATGAGCATGATCTGTGGACATGAGAGAATATGATTTCTATGATAATTTGTTGTATGGCAAATAGGATTTTTGCAAGTGCAAAACAATTCTCATATTTGTGAAAACCGTTGATACTACTTGGAGAAGTATATAGATTCTCTCTATACCTTTTGTTTCTAAAAAGAGTCAGATAATATCCTATATTACTGTCTTTAAATTACGCTCCAGGACCAATGCTTTCACAAAAGAACAAGTTTGCTGACAAGCATTCTCTAGAAAAGCGCTTTACCCTCAGTAATGTCACAGTATAGTTACAAATCCTAAAAAATCCCATACCTGTTAGGCTAATACAGCTTGTTCTTTGAGATGGAATCTAAACTATATCAAGTTTAAATCGATCTTTTAACATACCAATTCTCCACTATCCTGGATAATTAGGTTTGGTCAAATGATTTTGCATTTACATGAAGCCTACTTTTATCATATTGCAACTCACATTATATATTTTTCTACATAGAAAAACTAATATATGACATTATAGAAAATATAGACAAAGTATATTTCCTAAGTCAATTTTCAAAAAATGGATGTAAGCTTACTTTATTATATGAAACCATAGAATCTCCTTCAAATGTTTTTATGTATGCTTCTTATGTTAGTTACTTTTGTGGCAGCGTAGTCATTGAAGATGGGCTGATGTCCAGTCTTTAGGCAGGATAGTTGTTGTCAATGATGGATTATACATATTTTTATCTTTAGCTCAGTGAATTAATTTTAATGTTTGAATGACTGCCATCTGGTCCTGTTGATTTTCTTGCAGTATAATTTATTGATATAATTCATCATTTCTAACTTAAAAGGCTGTCTAGGATAAAGCCTTACCTCCCACTAAATAACAAGAGTAACTACCAAGGTAAATGCTGCCTGTATTACCATGAATGTCAGTTCAGAAGAGATATGTGTCTGTATTGCAATCTCCTTAGTTTCCAATATTAACAAAGTGATTTACAAATATGAATTTCAGGCCGGGCGCAGTGGCTCGCGCCTGTAATCCTAGCACTTTGGGAGGCCGAGGAGGGCGGACCACCTGAGTTCAGGAGTTTGAGACCAGCCTGGCCAACATGGCGAAACCCCGTCTCTATCAAAAATACAAAAGTTAGCCGGGCGTGGTGGCAGGAGCCTGTAATCCCAGCTACTCAGGAGGCTGAGGCAGGAGAATCGCTTGAACCGGGGAAGTGGAAGTTGCAGTGATCCGAGATCGGGCCAGAGCGAAACTCCATCAAAAAGAAAAAAAAGAAAAGAAAAAAGAGAGACAGACGAGTTTCAGCCTAATATTGGCAATGAGAAGGCTTTCTTCTGATTAGCCTCACTTCAATAAGGGCTTTTGTCAATATGCACTTTCAACATTATATATGAAATATTTGGCAAGAGGCAGATGACCAGTCTCTCTGTGATCATTTCCTGATGCATTCATATCTCAGGCCACAATCTCCCTGCTTTCCACTTACTTCCTACCATCTCGGTCCTACATCACCATTGTGTTATCAATATTAACTACCCTTCTGTTACAGTTGTTTTGCCCCCAAAACATGCATGCTAGATTTTCCACAAATTATTTATGTCTTATGTAGCCAAACATTCTCAATTCATGACAGAACTAAATGTTCAAAATAATTAAGATCAGGGAAAAGGAAATATTTTGATTACAGAGGAATAATAATTATAACATGGCATGATCATAAAAATATTTTTATATTAAATAATTGAAATGTGTGAATAATGATTAACCACGAGTTCTTGTGAACTTTAGGCTGAGAATACTGATGAAGACAATGAGTTTATGTGTTTATGTGTATGACTATAAATACATTTTAATAAAGCTAAATCCTCATATGGTATAGTATAAATATATGTCAAACATGAAAATTTAAAAATAGCTCTACATACTTCCGGTTTAGAAATACAGTTGTAAATACTAGAGAAATACGGTTGTAAATACCAAATTTAAAAGCAAACAAGAGTTTAATTTTTTAATTTATTTTTCTATTTTAAGAAAATTACTGACGTCCATACTGTTGTAAAAAAAAAATACAGACGTACTATGTATCTTTTATTAGATCTACTCTAATGATTGCATCTTGTAAAACTATTGAACCATATTTTGATCTGGATTTTGACATAAATACAGACAAGATACAGAACATTTCCATCACTACAGCATCCTTTATGTTACTCTTTTATATCTACAAACACTTGCTTTCCACTTTCACCCCCTTTAACTCCTAGCAACTACTAATCTGTTCTTTATTTCTGTAGTTTCATTTTGATAATTATATATAAATTGCATAATAAAATATATAATCTTTTGGGTTTGGCTTTTATTACTATAATTCTCTGAAAATTCATCAAGATTCTTACATTTATGAAGAGTGGCTTTTTCTCCCTTGTTGGGAGATATTCTATGATATTGATATACCATGGTTTTGTGGGGTTTTGGTGGTTTTTTTTTTCTATTTATCCATTGAAAAACATCTGAGTTGTTTCCAGATAAAGCTGCTATACTTATTTATGAGAAAGTTTTGTGTGAATATATGTTTTCATTTCCCTTGGATAAATGTCAATTATTGTTGGCAAAAGGTAATCAAACTTGGTTCATACGGCAGTGATATGTTCAGATTTTTGAGAAATTGCCAAATTGTTTTTCAGGGTGGCTCACCCATTTTGCATTTCAGTCATCCATATATGAGTGATTGCACTTCTCTGCGCATTCATCAGCGTGTGGTGTTGCCACATTTTTTGGTTTGGTTTGATTTTGTTTTCAAATTTTGCATTTCTGATACGTCTGTAGTAATAGTTCATTGTGGTTTTAATTTGCCTTCCCTTGGTGGCTAATGATAAGGAATATCTTTTCATGTGCTTATTTGCTATCCATACACCTTCTTTATTAAAACGATTCTTTACATCCTTTGCCCATTTTTTCATTTGATTTCTCATTTTCCTCCTGTTGCCTTTTGAGACTTCTCTGTAAAATCTAGATAAGAGTCTTTTGATAGCTACGTAATTTGAAATTGTTTTTTTTTTCCAGCCTGCAGCTTGTCCTTTATCCCTCTTCAAAGGGTCATTCACAGTGAAAGTATATTTCAATGTTCTTAATAAAGTCTGACTTATCAAAGTTTTCTTTGATTTTTGTGTCTTTTGTAAGAATTCTCTTTTTTTTCCTCCAACTTTTATTTTAAGTTCAGGGGTACATGTGCAGGACGTGAGCGTCTGCACAGCAAAATAATTCTTTACCCAGCTCTAGACCTCAAATATCTTTCTTACAAAACTTTTTCACATTTTACATTTGTCTGTAATCATTTTTAAAATAAAAGTATAAATTTAAGGTGTACAGTGTGATGTTTTGGTATACATGTACACTGAGTAATGGTTACTACAGAAAACTAACATATTCATCACCTCACATAGTAACCTTTTAGCAGGTGTGTGTGGTGAGAACACTTAAGTTAATCTTTTTATAAAGTTTGAGACATGTCCAATTGCTATAATGAATGTTAGAACATTTGTTGCAAAGGTCATATTTCCTCTATGATTTGCTTTTGCACTTTTGTCAAAACGCAATTGGGCATATTCGTATGGGTCTATTTCTGAGTTCTGTATTCTGTTTTGTTGATCTGTGTATTGATCCCGCCATCAATATCACACAAACTTGATTACTGTAGGTAAATAGTGAGTCTAAATGTGGATATACTGAGTCCTCTTATTATATTCAAAATTTTCAATATTTTAATTCTTCTGGTCTTTTGCTTTTTCTATACAAATTTTAGAATAAAGTTCATTATATCTATAAAAATATTAATGATGTTCTGACATGAATTAGGTTATACCTGTATATAACTATGGAGAATTAACATCTTTGATGTGCTGTGTCTTCCAATTCATGAACATAGTATATCTCTCTCTTTATTTAAATCTTTGATCTTTTGATAACCATTGAACATCTTTTAATATTCAAGTCTTCTAGATATTTCATTTACAACAAAACATTTCTTCGTGTGTGTGAACAACTGAAGATGGTATAAAATTTTTAATTTTAGTGTCTGTGTGATTATTGCTGGCATGTAGAAAAACAAATTATTTTGGGATGTTTATTTTATATGCTGCTTGTATCTTGTGTCCTTGATGACATAACTTGTTCTAGGAGGTTTTTGTGTATTAGTTGAGAGTTTCCATGGAGACAATTATGTCATCGGCAAATAGGGACATTTTTATATCTTCAATTGCAGTATGTATGCCATTTATTTATTTTATATTTATTTATTTATTTTCCATATTGAAGTCTTTAGAGCTTCTAGAATTGAATTGATCAAGAATATTGAGAGATGACCCCATTGTCTTGTTTTCAATCTCAGGAAAAATGCATTCAGTGTTTCTCCCATTAAGTCTTTCTCCACTGAATATAAAGCTACCTGGAGGATGTTTTTGTATATATTATTTATCAATTTGAAAAAGGCCTTCTTTATTTCTATTTTTCTAGAAATTTTTTCATGAACGATGTTAATATTGTCAATTACTTTTTCTACATTTAATGCTATGATTGTGTAATTTCTTTGTAACTCTGTTAATATAATGAATTAAATTATCTTTTAAAAATTATCGACATAGCTTTGCTCCCATAGAAATGAATCCCCCTTGGTCATGGTGTACAATTTTTAATATATTTCTGAATTTTTTTCTGATCCTATTTTGTTGAAGATATCTGTATCTATTTTTATGTGGAGTATTGATCTATAGTTTTCTTTTTGTGCTATCATTGCCTGGTTTTAATATCAGGATAACGCTAAACTCATAAATGGGTCAGAAGTGTTTTTGCTTTCTGTAATAAATTGTGTAGAATTGGTTTTTTTAAAAAAAATGTTTGTTAAATTTTTCAGTGAAACAATATGCATTTGGGCATTTCTCTTTTTTTTATATAAAGTATTGATTAGTTTAAAATGAGTGTCTTATAAATAAGACATACAGTGATCATTTTTATGTAGTCTACTCTGCCCATTTCTGTCTTTTAATTTGCATGTCTAGATCATTTATATTTAATATATTCACTGATTTTTTTACTTTATTTTTTATTTTTATTTATTTTTATTATTATTATACTTTAAGTTCTAGGGTACATGTGGATAACGTGCAGGTTTGTTACATAGCTATACTTGTGCCATGTTGGTGTGCTGCACCCATCAACTCGTCAGCACCCATCAACTCGTCATTTACATCAAGTATAACTCCCAATGCAATCCCTCCCCCCTCCCCCCTCCCCATGATAGGCCCCGGTGTGTGATGTTCCCCTTCCCAAGTCCAAGTGATCTCATTGTTCAGTTCCCACCTATGAGTGAGAACATGCGGTGTTTGGTTTTCTGTTCTTGCCATAGTTTGCTGAGAATGATGGTTTCCAGCCGCATCCATGTCCCTACAAAGGACACAAACTTATCCTTTTTTATGGCTGCATAGTATTCCATGGTGTATATGTGCCACATTTTCTTAATCCAGTCTGTCACTGATGGACATTTGGGTTGATTCCAAGTCTTTGCTATTGTATTCACTGATATTTTAAGACATCAATCTGTAATTTTTTCTTTTTGTTCGGTTTTATGCTTCTGTATTTTCTTGAGTGTATTTAGGGTTGTTTTTTTTTTTTTTTTTTTGCCTTCCTGTGGGTTTCTTAAACTATTTTTAGCATTTATTTTTGTTTATCTAGAATAGTACTATGTGTATTATTCTGTATAAGACAGGGCTATAATTTGGGTTTCCATAGTCACACATGCTTTAAAAAGATCAAGAAGAGAATGACAGTCTCTTGCCTTTACCCATATTACAGTATTCTTCCTTCCTCCCCTTACCTTAGTTTTCAATTGCTGCCATAAAAAATTACCACAAATTCAATGGCAAAGAACACCACAAATGTGTATTTCACAATATTGGAGGAGAAAAAGCCAAAGTAGTTTACAAAATCTGTGTTTCTTCTAAAGGATCTGTTGGGGGAAAATCTGTGTACTTGATCTTTCCAGATTCCCAGAAACTGCCCTTGTTCCTTGGCACTTGAGCCCTTTCCAGAATTGGTATTGCTCCCACATCTGCTTTCATCATTATACTTCCATTCATGATTCTGACTTTCCTGCCTCTCTCACATATAGATATTTATGATTATATTGGATACAGCCAGATAATCCAGTATGAAATTCCCCAGTCAATATTCTTAATGTAATTACATCTGCAAAGTACCTTTTCTCATATAAGGTAAGATATTCACAGGTTCTAAGGATTAGAATGTGGACATCTTTGAAGGTCATCATCATTCACATCACACTGATGTGCCAAGATTTTTTCTGTTGTCTTTAGATTTCAAAGGTTTGACTATGGTGTGTCTTGGCACAGATTGTTTTGAAACTATCCTTTTTGGAGTTTATTCCCTTCCTTGAATTTTGAAATTCTGAGGTGTTATATTAGTCAGGGTTCTCTAAAGGGATAGAACTAATAGGATAGATGTATATATGAAGGGGAGTTTATTAGAATTGACTCACATGACCACAAGGTGAAGTTCCATAATAGGCCATCTTCAAGCTGAGGAGCAGGGAAGCCAGCCCAAGTCCCAAAACCTCAAAAGTAGGGACGCTGACAGTGCAGGCTTCAGTCTGTGGTCGAAGGCCTGAGAACCCCTGGCAAATCCCTAGTGTACCTCCAAGAGTTCAAAAGTTGAAGAACTTGGAGTCTGATGTTCGAGGGCAGGAGGATCCATCATGGGAGAAAGATGAAGGCTGGAAGACTCAGCAAGTTTTATTTCACTTTTTTCTGTGTGCTTTATTCAGGTCAAGCTGGTAGCTGATTAGACAGTGCTGACCCACATTGAGAGTGAGTCAGCCTCTCCCACTCCACTGACTTGAATGTTAACCTCCTTTGGCAACACCCTTACAGACACACCCAGGAACAATACTTTGCGACTTTCAATCAATCAAGTTGAGACACAATATTAACCATCACAGGTGTCAATCTGAATTTGTTGAATGT